>NW_018165173.1:510812-646062 GCF_001263595.1 Phalaenopsis equestris
CCCCTCTGCATTGCTTATCCAGATCCAACACCATTTCTTGGGCTAGCAGAACATTCTCTACAATACTTCTCCCTTTGATGAAAGCTGACTGGTTCTCACAAATAAGCTTGGGAAGTATGGGTTGGAGTCTGTTGGAGATCACTTTGCTAATCATTTTGGATATCACATTAGTGAGGTTTATGGGCCTGAAAAGATCCCAAGAGATTGCAGAAGAAGATTTGGGAATAAGAGTTATGTTGGAGCATTTAAAATAGTTGGGGAGATCCAAACCTCTGAAGAAACCTTGGACAGCCTGTACAATATCATCTTTAATGATCTTCCATGATTTCTTGTAAAAATCTGCAGAAAATCCATCAGGTCCAGCAACCTTGGAGCTATCAATGGAAGCCAGACCAGACTAAATTTCCTCTTCCCCAGGAATAGAAGTCAGATCCAGTCCCCTCATGAAGTTCTCATCCCTGCAAAACAAATCCTGCTGGATAGGGGGCCTAAAATCAGATGGTTGTTTAAAAAGTGTTTGGTAGTAGTTAACAGCACTAGCAGCAATCAAGTCTTCAGAATGGAGCCACTTGCCATCATTCTCCTTAATCTTATGTATTGTGTTGCACTTTCTTGTAAACTTGATACATGCATGAAAGTATTTTGAATTTCTATCCTCGTCACAAAATCTGGTCTTAGCAGCCTTTTGGGCAAAGAAATCCTCCTGCATACAGATGGCATTCATCAAATTTTCATTAGCAATCAATAAATCCTTCTCCACCTCAGGGTTACTCTCTAATTCAGCCTCCAACTTAGCAACAGTCTTTTCAGCCTCCACAACATTTAAGTTGAAATCACCCACTGTTTTTCAATTCCATTTAGATAAATGTCTACCTAACTTCTTTTGCAGTTACCATAACTTAATCAGAGGGTTGGGATGGTGACAGTCCCTCCAAACCAATGAGACCTGATTTAGGAAGTCATGGTGGGAGGACCACATATTGAGGTATCTAAAACTTGGCTTGTGCTTAACATTTGATGCTGAAATATTCATAAGTAGTGGTCTATGATCTGATCCTGTCATGTTGAGATGCTGCATAGAAGTGTGAATGAACTCACTAAACTACATGGAATTCACAAAAATTCTATCTAGCCTTTCCCAAGTTTGACCCCTCCTCCAGGTAAATTGTGGACCAGAAAAATCAAGGTCATACAGGCCAGCCAAGTTTCTTTGATTATTGAAATAATTCATCTTGTTGAGGTCAGGTGGGGCACCACCCAACTTTTCTGAAGGTACTGAAATATAATTAAAGTCTCCTCCAGCCATCCAAAAAGAGTTACAAGAGCTACTAATAGCTAAAAGACTCTCCCACAGCTCCTTTCTAGCACTAGGAGAACAACCAGCATATACAAAAGTAGCCAGACCAGACTGACTCCCCACTTGAAGCTTGATATGGAGGAATTGTTGGTGATCCCACAGTATACTGCAAGACATCTCCTTCCTATGTAACACCCAAATCTTATTATTCAAATTTGAGGCAAAAAGAAAAACAGGGAATTTATTTATAATTCTCTGGGAATTTTTAGAGACCATAAGCTCCAGAATAGCCATCATCCAAAATTTATACATCCTATTTAAGGCCATCAATCTGTTAAGGGATTTAGGATGTGCCAATCCCCTAACATTCCAACATAGAAAGTTCATCATCCAATAGATACAGATTTTCCCCTCCTTCTTGCTTTAGCCATGTCCTCTAGAGCTTCCTTATGAGATTTTCTATCCCTGAGAATGTAACTTCCCCCTTTTTCAAAGTTTAAACCATAGAAACCCTTTTTCTTTTTCTTTGCTTTCTGGACCAGCCATTCATCCTCCAGGACTGTCTGAAACTCCTTAATTAAGGATGTGTCAATCTGTTGTTCTACCAGGGCAACCCCAGCCCCTAAATCCTGAATAGTATCCCCCACTATAGTGTTCCAGTCAGTGTTTAGAACTTCTTTGGTTTTCTGGTTGCAGCCAAAAAGATCAACTTCTGAAATATCATTTGCTTTGACATTAACATCCTGCTAGTCAAGCAGGTCATTATTCACATCTTGGGCAGGGATGATACTATGAAGGCCATCATCCCCACTGCCCTTGGTTATCTCCTGATTCAAAGGATTATCAAAATCCTCTTTTCTCAACAGCCCCACATCTACAAGTAATTGATCAGCCTCCTTAGATGAGGCCCCCCCAGCCGTTCTTCTGAGATGGGGATGGCTTTTGTAGCATTTGTTATCAGTGTGCCCAAACATACTACAATGGAAACAGTTGTATGGATTCTGTTCAGCAACAATCCTTTGCTAATAGCCATTGTGCTCAGTCCCCAACCAGATTTCCTCCATAACAGGAAGGGTGATATCCCTTTCTACTAAAATTCTGGCTACTGAAGGTCTAGAAAGGTTGTAAGTAGGGACATCCAATTTCAAAGGTTTCCCCAGAGCTTGACCAATATTGAACAGAACTTTATGATTAAAGAAATGAAGCTTAAACCCAGGAAGTTTAAACCAAATAGGAACTACAGGAAGCTCCTTGCTCGGGTCAAACTCAGTGCTCCATTTTAAGATCTTCATAGTAATACCATCAGTCTGTAAACTCTGTTTTGAGAAAACTATAGCATAATTTTCTTCTCTTGACAATTTAATGGCTCAACATCAATGGAAGACCATATGTAGACAACAAAAAAAGTAAATAGCCTAAGGAAGAACCCTCTCCAATAGAACAAACTTAAGTATACTGAAATTACATGTAAACCCCCAAACAAAACAAATAAAAGAGAAACAAGGAGCTCAACATCAATGGAAGACCATATGTAGACAACAAAAAAAGTAAATAGCCTAAGGAAGAACCCTCTCCAATAGAACAAACTTAAGTATACTGAAATTACATGTAAACCCCCAAACAAAACAAATAAAAGAGAAACAAGGAGCTCAACATCAATGGAAGACCATATGTAGACAACAAAAAAAGTAAATAGCCTAAGGAAGAACCCTCTCCAATAGAACAAACTTAAGTATACTGAAATTACATGTAAACCCCCAAACAAAACAAATAAAAGAGAAACAAGGAGCTCAACATCAATGGAAGACCATATGTAGACAACAAAAAAAGTAAATAGCCTAAGGAAGAACCCTCTCCAATAGAACAAACTTAAGTATACTGAAATTACATGTAAACCCCCAAACAAAACAAATAAAAGAGAAACAAGGAGCTCAACATCAATGGAAGACCATATGTAGACAACAAAAAAAGTAAATAGCCTAAGGAAGAACCCTCTCCAATAGAACAAACTTAAGTATACTGAAATTACATGTAAACCCCCAAACAAAACAAATAAAAGAGAAACAAGGAGCTCAACATCAATGGAAGACCATATGTAGACAACAAAAAAAGTAAATAGCCTAAGGAAGAACCCTCTCCAATAGAACAAACTTAAGTATACTGAAATTACATGTAAACCCCCAAACAAAACAAACAAAAGAGAAACAAGGAGCTCAACATCAATGGAAGACCAGCACATCTCATGGTCATAGGAAAGGATCCCAGCATTCATATTTGCAATCTTAGGTAAGGAATTGGAAGTTCTTCCCCCTGTGTTAACAGGTGGAGGGGGGAGAGGTTTGTGGAAACTTCAGCATGATCTGAATTTTCACCCTCCAGAGCCAGGAAGTTAGCAATCCTATTTTCTTCCCTATACACAAAAGAGAACTGAATCTTAATTTCAGGTCTAAGCTTCTTAATCTTGTGAATCCATTGGATTATGTGCCAAGGGGAAGAAATCTTAACAGTCAGCAGCTCCACCAGAAGGGAGGAGTCCACTTCAGCAAAGATCCACTTACACTTGTTTTCCTTAGCAAATTTTAAGGCCCAATAAAGAGCAGCAGCTTCAGTGTCCAAAACATCTTCAACAATATATGGGGCCTTATAGAAGAGCAAAAAAGGCCCTGTGATATCTCTAAAAATCCGCCCACTTCTAGCTCTCTTGTTTGTGTAGCTTCCATCAGTGCTGATTTTAATGAATGGGTAAAGAGGCCTCCCCCATCTAACCTTGATGATCTTTATATTATTAGCAACCATAGTGGGTAAGGTCTGCAGGATCTTAGGAAAATTCTTACAACTTATCAGCTTATTTAGATATGCCAAACAGTTAATCATCACCCTTATAGTGCTAACCCCACTCTCCTCATGTTTGGCCTTATTCTTAGCCATCCAGAGGAACGAAGCAACAATGAAGGGGATTGGCATGAGGTTAATCTCCTGGAAATCTTTAATACAATCAATTATGTTACCCCTAACCAATATTTATCAAGTTAATATTCGTTTGGGAGGTAAATCTATTCCAAACCTCTCTAGCAAATTTGCACCTGAAAAATAAGTGATCTCTCGATTCCTAGTCAAGCTTGCAGAGATGTCATCTAGATGGTTGTTTCAGACTTTTAGTTTCAGAATATCATCAGTAGGAAGTAAGTTATTTAGGATTCTCCAAGAAAAGAAAAGCGTTGAAGGGGTTAAGTGTTTTTGGCATGAGGATACATTCCACTGGCAATTGTCCCAGCTAAACAAATTATTCTGGATATCCTTTGAAATGCTTGACCTGGTCGTGTTCCTCAAATTAAGTTGATCTTTGTTATTTCTATCAAAGTGTATTGTTAAAATGAGGCTGATAGAATGTTCCTTCTGGATACACCTCAAAGTGTCCTCAGACCAGTCATTGCCATTCCAACAGTCTTTGACCAGTAGATCCCCCTCCTTTTCATCCTGCAAAGGCTCCAAATATTATGTAGGGCACCAATTGTCCTTCCAAAATTGATATCCCCATGGTCTAGCTCCCATCATAGCAGCTTTTCAATGTCTCCCCCGACCTTTTGCATCTGGATCCAAATTCTGGAATCTCCCACCTTCCTAGAGACACCCCCAGGGTGATCCCAGACACCCCCAGGGTGATCAAATTTGTAGTATTTGGCCTGCATGAACTTGGTCCATAAGCTTTCATTCTGTCTGAAGTTAATCCAAAGCTTACACAGGCTGATGTGTTGCACCTGGTGTAAGCCGTTAAAACCCAAACCACTAGCTTCCTAAGGTTTAGCCATTTTTTGCCAGCTTGCCCAAGCCAATTATTTTTTGTTCTCAGCCTAAAGGAATCTGTTGAAGGTTCTTTGCAACATCAAAGAGGTGCTTCTTTTCATTGTTTCCACTTAGAGTACATACAGAGGGATAGAGGTAAGGATGCTCTTTAGTAGGGTGATCCTTCCACCATTGGAAAGTTAAGAGTTAGACCGCCCTTAAAGAGTTGAGGTTATCTTATCAATAACCTCATCAAATTGACTCATCTTGGTTCTTACTCTTATCAAGTGAATCCCCAAATATTTGAAGGGCAGGCTCAGGCTAGAGAATCCAGTGTAAGAGTGCATCCATTGTTTGATTGTTAGGGAGACTCTTTTGCTGATCAGGATCTCACATTTATCCTTGTTTACATTAAGACCAGACACCTATTGGAATTTTTGCAGGCACTCTATAATGGACTTGGTAGCAGACTTAGTGGCTTTTCTAAACATCAGAATGTCATCATCATAGATCATATGGCTGATATCCATCTTAGCTCTGTTGTAATAAGTGTTGAAGCATTTTCTATTTCCCTTGCAATCAATAATTCTAGAGAAGTAATCTAGGACCAGGATGAAAATGGTGGGGCATAGAGGGTCCCCTTGTTTGAGCCCTCTAGAAGCTTTAAAAAACCCATGAGCTTTTCCATTTATAAAAGTTGAATTTGCATTATCCTCCAACCATCTTTTAAAAATCAAACAGAACTCCCTGGAAAATCCCCTAGCCTCCATTCTATAATGAAATCCCAGTTCACCATATCATAAGCCTTCTTCAAGTTAAGCTTAAAAATGGAATTTCCCCCTCTACAAGGTTTCTCCAAATCCTGTAGAAGTTCTTGTGCCAGGAGGATGTTGTCCCCAATGCTTCTGCCTTTCACAAAAGCAGCTTGCTTAGTGCTGACAAGATGAGGTAATACTGACTGGAGTCTGTGCACAAGAATTTTGCTTATAGTTTTGCTTATGACATTTTTAAAGCTCAAGGTTCTGTAATGGTTCGCTCAAGGTTCTGTAATGGTTCCAGCTTTCCTTGATAGAAGTCTTTGGAATGAACACAATAGTGGAAGCACTGAAATAATTTGGTAGGGAGTTACCTTTGAAAATATGTTGATAGCTTTAATCACCTCCACCTTAATAACATCTCAGGCTTTCTTGTAGAAATCAGCAGTAAACCCATCAGGGCTAGCAAATTTGGAACTTTCAATGGAATTCTAAGCTCTTTTAATCTCCTCCTCATCAGGAATATCATTCAAGTTCAGACTGGCAGTGAACTGCTTGCTATCTGCAAACAAATTGCTATCAATATGCACTCTATTAATATTGTGATATGGGTGGTTTTCATAAATATTTAAAAGTGCCAAAAAACATTGATAGCAATCTGGTCACTTTCAAGTAACCAGGAGCCATTGTTCTCCTTTGTCTTTAGAATAACATTACATTTTCTCTGGTATTTAATGCAGGCATGGTAAAATTTGGTGTTTCTATCTCCTTCAGTGAATTTGGTTTTGGCAGCCTTTTGTTGAAGGAATTGTTCTTGCCATTGTATTGCATTTAATAGTTTCTCATTAGCCTCTAGAAGAACAACTTCATCAAACATCCCTTTATTATGCTCTTCCTCCAGATCAATCACCTCCTTTTCAACCTTATCCACAATCAGCAGAAGGACCCCAAAAGTCTCCCAGCTACAATGTTTAAGAGCTTCGCGCACCTTCTTTTGATTAAGCCATAGGTTAATGAAGGGGTAAGGGTGAAGGTCATTCTTCCAATGCTCCTTAATAATATTTAAGAAGTTCAAATGTTGAGACCACACATTCAGATACCTGAAAGAGCTTTTCTGGCTTGTCACCTTATTCCCAATAGAGATCAGTAAAGGCCTATGGTCAGAACTAACTAGGCTTAAGTGAGTGATGGAGGTCTGCAGAAAATTTTGGATCCAGTTATAATTTGCAAGTACTCTATCCAACCTTTCCCACATGTGCCCACATAGCCTTTCTTCTCCAAGTGATTGTAGGACCACTAAAACCAAGGTCAAATAACCCAATTTTTTTAATATTTTCATTGAAAAATGATATAATAGTAGGGTTGGGAGGTCTGCCCCCCTTCCTCTCTACAGAAGAGGAGATGCAGTTGAAATCTCCTCCCACAAGCCAAGCCTTATCAATTGATCCTTGGATGAGCTGCAAGGACTCTCACAGATTAGTTCTAACAACTTTGAAGCTTCTTGCATATAAAAAAGAAGCAAACAACTCCATATCCACAAAGCTAAGATTCATATGTAAGATTTGAGTATGGTTTACTAAGATGGAGCACTTCATTTCTTTCTTGCAGAAAACCTAAATTTTCTTGTTGATATTAGTGAACAGATTGAAGTCAGGGAACGATTTGGCAATTTTTGAAGTGTTGAGATGAACCATAGGTTCCAAAATTGCTATGCACCAAAATTTGTGTTCTTTAATGAGATATTTGAGTCTTTTTAAGGATAAGGGGTGGGCAGTCCCCCTTATGTTCCGGCACAGCAAATTAATCATGGGGAGGGGGAAGAAGAGTGAGGTTGGGACCTGGACCTAGTCCTCCCTCTAGTTTTGTTAGAAACTTTTTTTATCTGATTAGTTGAAGCCTCCAATATTTGTAGCTCCTTTCCTTTACCAAGATTCAGTTCTCCTTGTTTGGAGTTCTTTTTCTTCTTAGTTTTCTGAATTTGCCAATCTGACTCCAGTTCTTTATTCATTGCTTCTACCAATTTTTGGGTGGGCAGAACCACCACTAAATCCACCACATGGTTCTTTAAATTTCTGGGAGACAAGAGGTCTGGCATCACCTCCCCAACTGCATCTACCTCTGAATGGATCTCCAAATTGTTATCCTTTGTAGACTTTTTACCAACAAAAGTACTTATATTTTCAACTGTCGCTGCGATAGAGGAGAATTCCTGATGGGTGAGAGTCTCTTTTATCCCTGCTACAGTGGAGATCTTCTTGTGCACTTCTTTACTTCCAACATTCAGGAGATTTTTGTTGGCATCAACCAATTCCTGCTGAGGGTGGTGCAAAAATGGTGTCTATTCTCCATCTAAGAATTAATATATATATATATATATATATATATATGTAAATTATAAAGCCTTTCCAAAGTGGGCCACGGGATTCCGGTTCCAGTGATCGACAACATCCAACGAGCAACTTCTTAACCAAAATAGTGTAAACCAGCTCTTGGCGACTCTGATTGGGAGTAGTTTCTCTCTCCATTTAAATCAAGGATTATTGTCTTCATACATCGATAATGTGTTTGTGTCCCTTATGGACCAAACTACCCTTCTTCTGTTGAAAAGCTTCACCCTTTTCTATCTTGGGTAAGTACAGTCAACTCTTTTGGACTTCATGACCATCTATTCAACAACCTTTGAACAGATAAATTTAGGAGTTCATTAGGACTTTTAATCTTTGTGTGGGGTTGGAGCCTCAATAGGTGTGTTGGTGGACTAGTTCCACCCGGGCATTGTGCATTGTAAATCCAGTCCCTTACTAGGTCCTAAACTTCACTTTCCCTTTCAAGTTTGGTTTGATATTTTTCAAATTAAATCAAATTATGTCGTGTGTGCTAGTTCCTTAAACATTCTATATATAATTAATTAAATTCTCCAAATTTCAAACTTATTTTTACTAAATTCTGAAACATTTTCCACAAACTAAAATTAAATTGAAATACTTGCCCGGTCTACAGATTGACCATTGTTAATTTTAGTGCTCGCACTAGAATTATAAGGTATTGGACAAATAACTAACCCTAGAGCTTTCTTTTTGAAGCTAGTGCAATGGCGTTCTTTGCGCTCACTTTCTCATGCAACCTGCCGAAGAGCCGCAATGCATACAATGTCGCCCCCACCATCTAGTTTGGAACCATATTTGATGAACTTGAAGTCATGTTTGGAAAGGCTCCCTTTGTCATGATGAAAGTTACGGCTCTGGAGGTTCAGGAGCCGTCTACTAAGTTCATCCTGAATTATCCTCAAGATTTCCCTTCTTACAAGAAGGTAAAGACTACTACACTAGCACCTACAAGCCTGTTGTTCCCGCTTCTGCTAAGGGAAAAGAGGTCATGATCATTGAAGATATAGCCAAAGGATTCAGTGTCCCACCTTCAGCATTTAAAATTGGATTGAGTTCGAAGTCTACGCCATTAACTCTGCACAAAGTAGAATCTGCAGCTGAAATTTTTCGAAGGCTACTAAATGTCATATTTATGAGGAAATGTCCATTGATGAAATTCCTCATCAAAAGGAATCGAGATTCTCAGAGACCTATCTGCTTCTACAAGGGAGTAGGTTCCATCCTTTAATGAACACCAATTGGTACGAATGTATCCAGAAGAATGCTACTACTTTACCTTTACCTCTTGGAAATGATGGGGAGAGGAAGAAACCCGCTCCTAACACCCGAGTCAGTACAATATTCCAGAGACTAGCTACTAAAGAGGGTTGTTCAGTCGGTGAATTATTTAAATGATTGGGATGTGCAGTGTCCCCTCACATGAAGAAATAAATTCTAAGGGATGTCAGATTTGCCAGATGAACTCAAAGATCAACTAAAAATTTGCCTGATCACATTCCCGTCAGGTTTCGCCTGGGAAGCAGAGTTAATACAACCATCATCACCACTGATTCTATTATTGCTACTCCAGGACCTATAGGTCGTCGACCGACTAAGTCACGTCTAGGTCTGAGAATTCTACCAGTTACCGGTCATAAGGATGTCTCTAAAGTTTCAAAGGAAAAGATGAAGATGTTACCCGATACTGTATCTGGTTTTCACCATGGGGAGCATACCTCTCTTCACTGTGTCCATGCCTCTGTTGAGACACCCTATCTTAGGTCATCACTGTTGAAGAAAAAGGTGTGGGTACCAAAGGTTGCCATCTCAATACGGTTCAGCAATCGGTTCAGCAATCCCGTAGGGCAAGATCATGGAATAAAACATGGGTTTGATGTGTCTAACATCGTCGCAGCTATTGCTACCAAGTTGGATGAACAAATGAAGGATGTTTAGCAGAGTCCCTTAGATCTTAAGATAATACAAGAATCAATAATTGAAGAAAAGTATGAGAAGCTTAGGGTCAAGATTTCTGAGTTAGCCCGAGAACTTGGAGTTTCCATTGATGATGATGATGAAGATTTTGACTTTAATGACTATCTCGATGAAGACTTTATGGATATTCATGTCATTTAGTCTAGAGCTGCTACATCTACGTGTGACGCCCAACCTCTCATTGAGGGGAACATCATAGATGATATGCATAGGGATGTTCTACTAAGGGATGAGCAAATCAACCAAAAGGAGAAAAGTATGGAAGAGATGGTTGCTTCCATGGCGGCCATCACTACAGTTATCGGAAAATCTCAAATACAACAGTTAGCTTTTCTAGAAGTCAATCTGCAAGTGATTGTACATATCATAGATGAAAGGAGAGAAGTTTCATTGGCTAACAGAGATGATCAATAGAAGAAGGATTCTTCATCGAGCACTATATCATAAAAAGCATTTAAACAGATGATCAAACAAGTTCAATGTCGTACACTACCCCAAAGTTTTTGTTTGACCAAAATTTAAGAGTGGTGCATTGATTTTAAAGGGTAGAGCCTGCCCAAAGGAGTTCAATGTCGTACACTACCCCAAAGTTTTTGTTTGACCAAAATTTAAGATATTTGACGGAACTAGAAATCCAGACAACACATAGTGCATTTATGAGCAAGTTGTGGCAATACCAAAGGTAAGGAAGCCTTATTTTTCTGTCAGTTTGTCAGTAGCCTATCATGGATAGCATTTGATCGGTAGGACGGTTTGCCCAACGGATGAGTGAAGACATTCACCAAATTAGAACAGTTGTTTGTAAATAGATTTGCTAGAGCCCAGCATCATGTTTATATTAGAGATATCGTATTAGAAAGGCAAAAGCCTAGTGTGACTCTAGCAGATTATATCTTGAAGTGGAGAAACCTGAGCATAGAATGAGAACCCAAGCTATAAGAACATCATGCAATTGAGATTCTACTCAAAAGCATCCATGGGCTGGTAGGTTTCATCCTTAAGGGACTCACCATCAAGTCCTTTGAGAAGCTACTCATCAAAGCTAACAATCTGCAAGAAAAAGTTTAACACATGGATTCTCAGGAAAAGCTGAAACAGAGCAGAGCAGCCCAAATATTTGAGAAGAAGTTCAAGATAGTAGCAACAATTGATAATGGAAAGCAACCAATGAATATAAAAGCAGAACATTCTCGTCAATGTTCCCAGTCATCATTATAGCATGCTCAATAAGGAACACAACAATATGGCCAGTCTAGCTAGCAGTCGCATCAAGGAGGATCATATTGAATAAAGAACAACAAGGTTTTGGCCCTTTTAGAATAAAAGAGTTTTGTATATCCTTCAAAGATGAAGTTGAACCCAAAATCTTCAGAAGCCTAGTGAAGAAGCCAAAGTTAAGATTTCCAAATCCAAGGAAACTTGCGAAATTTAGCAAGAAAGATCAGCCCAATTATTGCCCATACTACAAGTTGCTTGGACATACTATAAGGGAATGTTTCATCTTCAATGATTGGCTCAAGAAAAATCTTAAGGAAGGGAATAAAACTATCCCAAAAGAATATTTAAAAGAACCTAAAAAGGCTCTGCAGAAATGATTTCAGCCGAGCCAATTACTCCGATAGATCGCTATTTAGAAGAAGATGAATGAAGTACAATTTGGAGGAAGTCATCCAAGAAGATACTGTATCAGATTTAGACCACTTCAACACAAGCAGTAATTCAGATTCTACAACCTACTCAACCAAAGATGGAAATTTTTCCAGAGTGACAACCGTAACTAGGAAAGAAAGAGAAGAACAACGTCATGGCGCCCCCGGGGGGGGGGGGGTAGAATGGGGGCTGCCTCTATTAGATTGGTTGTCTTATATTCAGGGAAGAAAATCCTCAAACCCCTGACCATGTATGATTATATTTTTGCCCCAACGGGGTATTATGAATATAAAGTTTATGATTTTGGCTATGTTTTAACTATTTCTAGTGATAATGTAACTGATTTTGTTCAGTCTAACTCTGATCTTGATTACTAAATTTATCCTCAAATCGTACTTAAGTCCAACAAACCCATTAACAAGGACAAAGAAGATGTCGATGATGCCGGTTACGATAGCACCGGGGGTGAGGAGCCAGTCCTCGACTACCATGGTGCACCTCTACCTATCAACTTGGATCTCTCCAATGAAGAAGCAATAGAGAATTTATTTACAAAATTCCATGAAGGAGATGTGTTGCCCCTGAGGTTAGTGGATAATGGAAAATAAACCGTAACTCAAGAAGAGCAACCTCCATCTCCATCAGTGGAAGAACTAGGTAATCCAGTAAAGAGTGGTGGATTATATAAAGTGGATTATATGTTCTATCTTATCTTAGGAAGTTGTCGAAAAAACTAAGCATTTACCATGCTCTAATTCTTTTAAAGGAGATGAGAGAGTCTCTTGTTACAACCTTGCTTGAACCAAAGATTTGATTAGCTCAATTGGACAGCCCATCCTTTGATGAAGTTTGTTCATTAAAGGAACTACCTGACGTAACCTTTAAAGATGAAGACTTGTTGTTCGGCAACACCAACCATAATCGACTACTCTATATCTCCATTAACATCAACAAATTTGTGTTGTCCAGAGTTTTGGTGAATCCCGGATAATCACTCAACTTAATGATTCTACGGACTTTGGCATATTTGGATAATGAAGCTTAAGAGCATATAGCCAATAAAACGATATTAAGATGATTTAATCAGAAGGGAAAAAGAGTCCCTGAATCAATTACACTACTTAAGAAAGTTGGAGAATTAGTAACAAACACAAAATTTCATATCATCGATGCGAAGACCTCTTTCAATGCTATACTTGGTCAATCGTGGATTCATGAGCACAACATCCCTACACCAATGCATTAAGGATTATAAAGAAGGACAAGAACATTGCATTAAAAGAGGTTTACAACCATTCTCAGTTCATGAAGTTGGCATTCATAAAGATGACGCCTACTACGTGCCTCTAAAAAAACTATCTTCTCTCGTGAAATTGTGACGAACAAAATAAAAGATTCAGAAGAATTACAAAGAAGAAGCCATTCAACTCCGCTTCATCAATCTTTCACCACCCTTTTGCAACAAGTTGGTGGGGGTTCTTTTAATTTTTGCACCCGAGGTTGAAGCTGGGGATGTGGACAGGGAAGAACTAATACAATTGTTGGATGGACTAAGCCGACTATTAACATTAATGATGACGATAAAATAGAAGAAACCACAGTACGACATATCCTTAAAGGATGTGGAGTATGATTGGATAAACCACTATGCTAATTCCATGACCTTTACTCTGATTCTCCCTCAAAAGGTTAAGACTTTAGAGGTCATGGAAGTCCGTATCGTTGGTTGGAGGCCGATCAAATTTTACTGTGCTTCTACTTCTAATAACCTTAAACATCATGTAACTTTGGACGAGGATCCTAATGAATTAATGGAATAACCTTTTTATTACTTTTCTCCATGTGTATAAAATTTAATTCAACAGGGATATTTGCCAAAACAAATGCCAAAAGATAAGTTACAACTTTTTGAAAAATTGTGGAATGTTAAAAGTCAAACACCCAACTCCAAAAAAGCTCTCGAATTTGGTACTGTAGGACCAATCGATAATTGTGAATTTTACATTGTTGTTACTAGCAAATTGGAAGAGGATTGCCTTGAAGTACTCTTAAGATCAGTTAATAGAAGATGCCCCTCAAAAAATTGAGGAAGAAATTAAATCAACTTTTGAAGAACTGAAGGAAATTAAACTCGAGATCGAGAAGCAGCCCCAACCTAAGTTTATAAGTTCTCTACTCAGCAATAAAAATCTTCAGAACTAATCAAGTTACTATCAGAATTCAAAGATTGGTTGGTATGTAGTTATGATGAAATGTCAGGGCTATGAGTAGAAGTTGCATTTCATAAAATCGAGTTGGACAAAGATATAACCCCAGTAAAATAAACTCTCAGAAGAATGCACGTCAAAATAGAGCAACAAGTCATTGTCAAGGTGAAGAAATTGATAGAGGCTAACATTTTAAGAGAAGAGTAGTACCCCATGTGGTTAGCCAATATTTTACCAGTTAAGTAGAAAAATGGACAAATCATTGTATGAGTCTACTTCAAAGATTTGAACAAAGTGTGTCCAAAAGATGAATTTCCATTTCCGATACCAGAAATGATAATGGACATCGCTCCGACACATGAGAATGAGAATTTATCCTTCATGGATGGATCGTTAGGTTACAACCAAATTAGGATGCGTCTTAAGGATGCATCACTTATAGCCTTCAGGACACCGATTAGGATCTTTTGCTACACACTGATGCCATTTGGATTAAAAGATGCCAAAGCAACGTATCAACAAGTAATGACAAAGATCTTTGAAGACCTCATTCAACGCTAAGTGGAATGCTACGTGGTTGAGTTGGTCATGAAGAGAAAATAGAAAAAAAGGCCATTTGTATAATTTGAGGATTGTGTTCGAGCGATTACGATAATATAATCTCAAGATGAAACCCTTAATGTGTGCCTTCGACATCACCTCTAAGAAATTTTTAAGATTCATTGTCCGTCATCAGGGAATCGAGATCAACCATGATAAGATTAAAACTATCTTGCAAATGCCTCCACCCAAAACCTTGAAACAACTACGTTTCTTCCAGATATTCCTTCCAGGAAAAGTTGACATATCTGGGACACTTTATTTCTAATTTCCCAGGTAGGTGTCAGCCCTTCTCGGCATTAGTTAAAAAAAATGCCAAATTTATTTAGGAAGAGAAATGCCAGTGGGCCTTTGAGGATGTTAAATAATACTTAATGACACATACTATTTTGACAGCCCCTATCCCAAGAAAACTGTTGATACTTTATATCACGGCCTTAAACAACTCTCTCGGAGCCCTATTGGCTCAGGTCAATGACAAGGGTAAGGAAAATGAGCTCTATTACTTGAGTCGACTTATAATACCATTGGAGGTAAAGTATCCACCTATTGAAAAACATTGTTTAGCTTTAATTTTTGCCACGCAAAAGCTTAGGGATTACATGCTTTCTCATAAAATTACCCTTATTTTGAATGTTAATTCATTGCAATATTTAATGACTCGACCAACACTTTTCGGACGTTTAGTAAGATGGTCAATGATTTTATTGTAATTTGATATAACTTTTGTTCCCCTCTGCACTATTAAGGGACGAATTTTAGTAAATTTTCTCCCAACACACCCACTTCCGACTGGGTCCCCTCTTAATAATGAGTTACCTGATGATACACAAAAAATATATACATTTTTAGACCCATATTTATACTCATTTTTGGTGACATTGCAATTTAATGGAAGATAATTTTTATGTTTTATTGCAAGTTGTTGATTTTTAGGACTTGGAGCAAAAAGGAAGCAAAAAGGATGAAATTTGGAATCAAAATGGAGAAGTTAAAAAATTATTCAGCATCGATGACATCAGACTGGGCGTCGACGATGACGTTTGACAGAGAAAAAGAAATTAAGTAGACAGCCTCTGACACTGATGGCGCCAGTGTCGGTGCTGACTCTATTTCTAGAACATTCGACAAATTTGGACTCTTTTTGAAGAGTTTTTGGATACACCTTTTGGAGAACCGACCTAGGCTCTATTTAGGGCAGAAATTTGAATAGAAAACTATCACCCCGCCTTCACAACATTTCAAATTCTTCCACTGAATTTCAAATTCTTCCACTTTTCAAATTCTTCCACTGATTTCAGTTTTCCTCTTCACACACCTACATTCCATGTCATTCCACACCATTAGTTAGTTATTATTTTTATAGTTTTGAGTTTTTGTGACGAGTTTAAGTGTGAATTATTCGGTAAGAAAAGGTGGAGAGGAAGATAATTGAGAGATTTCTTCTTCCTATGTTTCGTAAGAGAGGCTACAAGAGATTTGCTTTGAGAAAGAGTTTCAGATAAGTGTTGTTTATTTATTATTGTTATATGAACTTTATATTACATATGAAATTTGTGTATTATTGTATTTTTCTCATGATGTTTGAGTAGTTTCCTTTATCTCTCCCTACTCTAAGATATGATGAAATGAAGAGATAATGTGGATAAGATAATGTGGATAAGATAATGTGGATATGCCAATGTTAAAATTTAAATTAAATTGTGATGGTTTTTCAACTCCGCTTTTAATTTACTTTTTGATCTAGGCAATTGAATTGTTAAAATATGTTGTGAAACATATGATCCAGGAAATCAAGTATGATTTCTAAAATAAAGTGAGAATGAAATTTATGTTCATGAAAGAGTATTTCATTCATGGAATTAAGTGCAAATAAATAGGAAAATATAATTCTTTGGGTGAAGAATTGGAGATTTCAAGGGTGACAGACTAAAAATTCCCAAATCGATCTTAGTGTTTAAAAACTAATAAGAGAGTTAGCCTTCAGAGGAAGGGAAGTGGGAGCTCTGGAGTGGGAGCCAGTATCCTCCAAGCCTAGCCACATATTGAAGGACTAAACATAAAATTAGCCAATGATTTTCTATAACACTGAATCAGGGTAAAGAATTAAAATTTCTCCTATTTTGTGTAATACACAATTAAACCATTTATCTCATCTTATTTCATCAAAAACTCATTGTCGTGGGAAGGACGGTTTTTCATATTAGAAAACTTCATCACATAAATATAGTTTAGTAGTTATTAATTTTAAACCCTGCTTTTAAGTACTACTAGTAGTTAATAATTTAGCTTTGACAATAATTTAAACATTCAAAATTAGTGACCATAATTTCGTTTGATTTCTATGAATTTCCTAGTTAATTTATCATTCCAAATTAAAACCTTCCTCTTGGGATCGATATTTGGGACTTAAAAGGAAAGTCTTATTTCACTTGATAACGATATGTATACTTACATGGAATACCAACATTAATTGTTGAACATTTTTATTAATAAAATACCACTTCAAGTTTTTGGCACCATTGTAAAGCGTAGTCAACTTGATAAATTTTACACAACTATATTTCAACAAATCATGCATCCAGTTTTTGGTGCCCTTACCAGGAAGGTAACAGTAAATTAAATAGATATGATAAACTAAGAAATTTAGAGATAAAAATATACAAAATACAAAATATCAAACAAAAATATAGAATTAAAAATCCATAAAATATATAACTATATATTTAAGAGTATTTTTATGAAATTTTTCTTTTCTTATTATATTTGTTTACGCAAAATATTGGATTTGAGCGATTCAGAATTAGAATGTACTATTAAAAAAATTTGAGGAAAACAAAAATAAATTAAAATTTTGAACAAAATGAAAATAAAATCAAATAAATGAAAATCAACAAAGACTTTTAAACGATTATGTTAATCTTACAGCAGATAAACTTTACCTGAATATTTAAAATCTTGATGTTGCTACTAATTTATTTGAGCTAAAACTTGTCATTATCAAAATGGTACAAAATAATCAGTTTGGAGGAACACCTATTGAAAATCCTAACTTACATTTAGCTAGTTTTCTTGAAATATGATCTACTTTTAAATATGATGGAGTGTCTAATGATGATTTCAGGCTTAGACTTTTTCTTTTTTCGTTACGGGTAAAAGCTAAAGCTTCGTTAAATTCATTAGCACTTGGATCTATCAGAACTTGGGGAGAACTCTCAAAAAAACTTTTAGTTAAATATTTTCCACTCTCAAAATCTGCTAAGCTTAGAAACGATATTACATCTTTTTGTCAGTTTGAAGGACAGTCGATATAAGAAGCTTGGGAAAGATTTAAGGATCTCCATAGAAAATGTCCACACCATTTTTCACCAGACTGGTTAATAATTCAATCTGTTTACAATGGATTAGTAAGATCACCTAGATCTTTAATGTCAAAACCATTTGATGAAGCATACTCTTTAATAGAAGAAATGACTACTAATAATTTTCAATGGACCTCTGAATGGGTAAATCTTAAGAGAGTAGATAATATTCATGAATTTGATTCATGAATTTGGAGTAGATAATATTCATGAATTTGATGTAATGTCTATTTTAGCATCTGAAATTGCTGCTATATCAAAAAGGATTGATCAAATTGGAGTGAACTATTCTAAAATACCACGAGAATTAAAGGAAAATTCACTAGGGCATAAATTGATACTTAATCATCTTATGAAACTTTGAATGCTATTAATAATCAAAATAACAATCCTTATTCTAATTATTACAACCCTCCATGGAAAAATCACCCAAATTTTAGTTGAAATAATTATAACAATTCAATAAACCCCTCAAAATATTTAAATAACCAAGGAAATCCTAATTATCGACCTTATTGTCCTCTTGGATTTAATTCTAACCCTAACCCACAAGTTAAGGAAAAGAAGTTAACGATGGAAGAGGTAATGTTGAATACGTAAAATCAAATACAAAATCAAAGGGCTGCTATTAAAAATATTGAAAATCAATTAATACATATTGCTACTGTACTTAGGAACAGACCTTCAGAAAATCTTTTGAGTACGGTGGAAGTTAATGTCAAAGATCAAAATAAGGAACAAAATTAAAGCAATTCAATTACAAAGTCAAAAAAAAGTTGAAACAGGAATCTAAAGAGAAACTAAAGTTGATGAGGAGAAGGAAGAGATGAAAAGTGACCATAATGAAAATGAACAAACACAAGTTCCTTCAGAAAAGCCATTACCTCTGTTTCCTCAACGACTAAAACAGAAGAATAGAGACAAACATTTTATAAAATTTTTGAAAATCCTTAAAATGTTAACTATAAACATTCCTTTCATTAAGGCTTTGGAACAAATGCCAAGTTATGTGAAATTTATGGAAGATATACTAAACAAGAAAAAGAAGTTTGCAGATCATGACACTCTTCCACTTAGTGAAGAGCATCGCACTATTATACTGAAAAAGCTTCCTGAAAAGTTAAAAGATCCTAATAGTTTTACTATACCTTGTGCAATTGGTGAAAAGTTTTATGGAAAATTCTTATGTGATTTAGGAGCAATTATCAACTTTATGCCCTTATTAATTTTTAATCATTTAGGTATAAGAGAGATTTCTCCTACTATTGTAACTCTTCAGTTAGTTAATCGATCAATCATTTATCCTAAAGGAATTAGTAAAAGTGGATAAATTTATTGTCCCTGTAGACTTTATGGTATTAGATACGGAGGAAGATAAATAGATTTCTAATATTTTGGGGAGACCATTCCTTGCAACAAGGAGAGCTGTGATAGATGTGCAGAAAGGAGAATTAATAATAGAATTAATAACAGAAAGGAGAATTAATAATGAGAGTTTGTGATCAAAAAGTAAAATTTAATATTACAAAAGCTATGAAATATCCTGCAATAGAAAAAGACAATGATTGTTTTTTGATGGAAGTTACTGATTATCTAAGTAATGAGCAATTTAAGAAAGAGTTTAAGAAAGAGTTTGAAGAAGAGTTTGAAGAAAAATTAAAGCAAGAATAATTTAGTGAAAATGAGGATGAAATAAAAGAAGAAAATTTAGATTATATTCAGGAAAAATATGAAACATTAGATTTGCTCGAGTATCATAATAAAAATCTTATTCCTTCAACTATTAAACGACATGAACTTGAACTGAAAGTATTAAATGTTGATTTAAACTATGTATTTTTAAGAGATTCATCTACATTGTTTGTTATTATATCTTCTGAGTTAATTGAAATTCAAGAACAAAAATTAATAGAAATGTTAAAAAGATATAAAAAGTCGTTCGGACAAACTTTAGCAGATTGTAAAGGAATTAGTCCTTCAAATTGTATGCACAAAATTTAATTAGATGAACAATACGAACCTAAAGCTGATCCTCAGAGGAGATTAAACCCAATAATGAAAGAAGTTGTTAAAAAAGAAATTTTAAAATGGTTAGATGCTGGAATTATATATCCTATTTTAGAGTGTTTGGGTGAGCCCAATTCACTGTGTTCCAAAGAAAGGAGGAGTGACCGTTGAAGTAAATGAGAAAAATGAATTAATTCCAATAAGACAAGTTATTGGTTGGCCTACTATAGAAAATTAAACTTGGCCACCAAGAAAGATCGCTTTCCTTTACCCTTTGTAGATAAAATATTGGATAGATTGGTTTGAAATAAATGTTACTATTTTTTAGATGGATATGTTGGTTATCATCAAATTCAAATTGATCCTAAGGATCAAGACAAGGCAACAATTACAAGCCCTTATAGAACATTTGCTTTTCAAAGTGTCTTTTGGAGTATGCAATGCACCTGCAATATTTCAAAGATGTATGATGTCAATATTTAGTAATTTGATTGAGCAGGGAATGAAAGTATTTATGGATGATTTCTCTGTGTTCGGGACTTCATTTGAGTTATTTTTAAATAATTTAGAAAAATTTATAGAATAATGTAAGAAAAATTAACTTAGTATTAAATTGGGAGAAATGTCAATTTATGGTTGAAGGATTGTTGGAGGAATTGTACTTGGGCATAAATTTTCTGAAAATGGAATGGAAGTAGATCCTGTAAAAATTCAAGTTATTGAAAAATTACCACCACCGGCTACGGTTAGAGGGGTAAGAAGTTTTCTAGGACATGTTGGTTTCTACAGGCGTTATATAAAGAATTTTCAAATTATGCCAACTTTTAGAAAAAGCTTTTAGAAAAAGATACGAAATTTGAGTTTAATGAGGAATGCATAAAAATATTTAAATTATTGAATAAAAAGTTAATCACTGCACCTATACTAGTCCCACCTAATTGGGAATAACCATTTGAAATAATGTGTGATGCTATTGATTATGCTATTGGAGCTGTTTTAGGACAGAAGCACAACAAAATCTTTAATGTAATATATTATGCAAGTAAAAATTTGAATGATGCTCAAATTAACTACACTACTACTGGAAGAGAGTTATTAGCTACTGTCTATGCCTTTGATAAATTTAGACCTTACTTAATTGGAATTAAATGTATAGTGCATATAGATCATTCTAGTATTAAATACTTAATGCAAAAGAATGATGTTAAATCATGGTTAATTAGATAGATACTTCTATTGCAAGAGTTTGATTTTTCTATAGTTGATAGAAAGGGAAATGATAATCAAATAGCAAATCATTTATCTAGACTAGAAAAAGAAATATTAACTAATTTTGCAAATGAAATTTTATAAAATTTTTCGGATGAACAATTATATAGTATTGATGAAATAGATACACCATGACATGCCTATATAGTAAATTATATTGTAACTGATATTCTACCACAAGATATTATGAATCGACAATTAAGGAAATTTATATATGATTCAAAATTCTTTTTTTGGGATGACCCATATTTATATAAACAATGAAACAATGTAAAGATCTAGTAAAGATCTAGTTATTAGAAGGTGTGTGCCTTATGAAGAAACTCAACAAATAAATGAGAGATGTCATGATTCTAAATTTAGAGGTCATTTTGGAACAAATAGAACTACTTATAAAATTTTGCAAGCTGGATTTTATTGGCCTACTCTTTTTAGAGATTTTAATGAATATATTAAAACATGCGATCGATGTTAGCGAGTAGAAAATATTTCTAGAAGAAACGAAATACCTCTAAATTACACATTGAAATTTGAAATTTTTAATGTGTGGGGATTATATTTTATGGGACCATTTATGCCTTCATTTGGAAACTTATATATATTACTTGTTGTTGATTTTATGTCTAAATGGATTGAAGCTATTCATGTACCAAGATGTGATTCTCAGAGTGTTTCTAAATTTTTAATTAAAAATAGTTTTACAACAATATATGGAAAGCCGAGGGTAATTACTACAGATGGAGGATCATATTTTAGAAATAAGGAAACCAAGAAATTGATAAAAAAATATGATATTATATATAGATTCTCTACTGCTTATCATCCTCAGATTAGCGGTCTAGCAGAAATATCGAATCATGAAGTAAAATGAATTTTAGAAAAATCTGTAATTCCTTATAGATTGGATTGGTCTGCTAGATTATATACTACATTAAGGGCATACAAAACTGCTTATAAGACTCCTATAGGAATGTCCCCATAAAAAACTTATATTTGGTAAAACATGTCACTTACCAATAGAATTAGAGTATAAAGAATTTTTGGCTATTATGGAATTTAATTTTAATCTAAAAGATGCTGGTGAGAAAATATTATTACAACTCAATGAACTTAAGAAGATCAGAAATGAAGCAAATGATAATGCAAAAATCTATAAGGACACGGGTTCGGAAGATTATTAATAAGAAGTTCGAACCTAGACCAGAAGTTCTATTATATAATACAACATTGATATTATTTCCAAGAAAACTAAAATCTAGATGGTTAGGACCATTTAAAGTGGTTAAAGTCTATCATTAGGGAAGTGTGGATATTAATGATCCTAAAACTGAAAAAATATTTAAAGTTAATGTGCATCAGTTGAAACATTATTATGAAGGACACA
Source organism: Phalaenopsis equestris (assembly GCF_001263595.1). Taxonomy (NCBI): domain Eukaryota; kingdom Viridiplantae; phylum Streptophyta; class Magnoliopsida; order Asparagales; family Orchidaceae; genus Phalaenopsis; species Phalaenopsis equestris. Next base: position 533,488 of record NW_018165173.1, read on the forward strand.
TACCACAATTTAAAGAAGTTTTAATGTTAAGCCAACCCAACTAAGCGAATGATATGTCGGGCTGACGACATTAAACTAAGCGCTTTGTGGGAGGCACCCCATATATAAATTTATATATCTATATATTACTTTTTTATTAATAAGTGTGCTTATGTATTAGGAAATAATAATATTTTTAATTCCTACATAATATTATATATCATAAATTAAGACAAATATTAATATTGGAGGAAAATTTGGAATAAAATTGAATAAAAAAATTTCAGACGTGAAGTTGGCCTCTGGCGCCGATGATTTCAGAATGGGCGTTGACAAAGCCATCAGGAGCACCAATGGCGTTCAGAGCATTTTCCACGTGCTGAACTATTTTTGCAAATTTTGGAGGGATTTCACTCTGCAATAATCACCGAGAGGTGTTTTTAAAGTCCTAAAAACTGACTTGGATGTCCAGAAACTTTCTAATTTTGAATTTTTTCTAATTTTCAATTTTTTGGCTTCCAATTCCAAAAATACTTCAAGGTATGGAGTTTTCAATAGAAGAAAGTTTATCAATTTTGATGCACAGAAATTATACGACAAATTCATAATGAAGAAGAGACTTATCGAGGAGAGAGGCTTTATCAAACATGGAGAGAGTAATCCAAGTTCACAGATTGAGAAAGTCATTGTACAGAGGCGTTAGGAAGTTCTTTGCTATACTACCGCTGCAGTTGTAGTACCCATAGTAAAGGAGTTTTATGCTAACTTACATGGAATTACCTAAGGAGTTGTCTTAATTCAAGGTAAGGCTGTACCATTTACTCCAGCTCAAATTAATGATTTGTATATGATAGAAAATGTTCCAATCTATCAATATACAAATTTTATCTCAATGAAAGATATGATGCAAGAAGTATATACTTTTCTGAATTATGAACATGATAAATGGAAAATCAGAGATGAGGGATATGTTAGCTTCTCTACTTTGTTGCTTAATCCAATTTCAAAACAATGACATTTCTTCATATCTGCAAAACTACTCTTTACCATGAAGATTAGTAGAGTTACAAGAGAAAGTGTCAATTTAAACTATAGCATTCAAATGGAAAAACCCATTGATGAAGGGTCAATTATTTTAAAAAATGTTATGGGTATTATTATGAATGGGCCAATATATGGAAATGTGATTAGAAATATATATTTGTAAAAATTGAATTTTTATATATAAAAGTTAGGTGTTTTTTGTGAAAATGTTTGTTTGCGCATTATTTTTAGATGAAATTAATGTTCAAAAAGAATAAATAAACTTTGGAGTAAATTGATAGAAAATTGAAAATTGAAAATATCAAATTAAGATCTTTTTGGCCACTGGTTTTGACGACGTTGGCATGGGTGCCGACAGCGCCCTTGACCTGAACCGACCGAGACACCCTTAAAATTTGTAATTTTCACAGTGAAACACCATTTTTACCCCTTGAGTCACCTTCAACCTCTGATTTTTGCACTTAGTGCTTGCTATTGCTTGGATTTGAGGCGATTTCAACCTTCGGGGTAAGCTTAGATGTTCTATTCCCATTTCTACTATTATGGTAGGCTTAAACTATCTATTCCCATTCCCACCTTTGGGGTAAGCTTAGACGTACTATTCCCACTTCCACCTTTGAGGTAGGCTTATATGTGTTATTCCCTCCCTCACCTTTGTGGTAGAATTAGACGTCCTATTCGCATTTCCACCTTTTGGGTAGGCTTAAAAGTCCTATTCCCATTTTCATGTTCGGGGTAGACTTAGTCATCCTATTCCAATTTCCACCTTCGGGGTAAGTTTAGACGTCCTATTCCCATTTCCACCTTTTGCGGTAGGCTTAGATGTCTTATTCTCATTTCCACTTTTGGGGTAGGCTTAGACGTCCTATTCCCATCTACACTTTTGCGGTAGGCTTAGATGTCCTAATTTCATCCTCACCTTTGGGGTAGGCTTAGACTTCCTATTCCCATTTGCACTTTTGTGGTAGGCTTAGATGTCTTATTCCCATCCTCACTTTTGGGGTAAGCTTAGATGTCCTATTCCAATTTCAACCTTCGGGTAGGCTTAAACTTCATATTCCCATTTCCACTCTGATTCCCATCCTCACTATTTCGGTTGCCTTAGACGTCCTATTCCCATTTACACTTTCGACCTAGGTTGAAATCAAATTAGGTTTTCTTTGGATTGATTAAAATTGATTAGGGTTAGGCCTAATTTTCGTAAGGTTTAATTGATTAATTAGACTCAATATGGGTTAAGTCTAATTACGTTAAGGTTAATTAAACCTAATTTAGGTAAGGTTTAATTCATTAATTAGACTCAATATGAGTTAAGTATAATTAAGTTAAAGTTAAATAAACCTAATTTAGGTAAGGTTTAATTGATTAATTAGACTCAATTTGGGTTAAGTGTAATTAGGTTAAGGTTAATTAAACCTAATTTAGGTAAGGTTTAATTGATTAATTAGACTCAATATGGGTTAAGTCTAATTAGGTTAATGTTAATTAAACCTAATTTAGGTAAGGTTTAATTGAGTAATTAAACTCAAAATTGGTTAAGTCTAATTAGGTTAAGGTTAATTAAACCAAATTTAGGTAAGGTTAATTAATTAGACTTAATTGTGGTTAAGTCTAATTGTGTTTAAAGGTTAATTAAACCTAATTTTGGTAAGGTTTAATTTACTAATTAAACTTAATATGGGTTAAGTCTAATTGGGTTTAGTTAAGTCTAATTGGGTTTATGGCTTAATTTGGTTTAAGATTAATTAAACCTAATTTGGGTAAGGTTTAATTGATTAATTAGACTTTATGTGGGTTAAGTCTAATTCAGTTTAAGGTTGATTAACCCTAATTTGGGTAAGGTTTAATTGATTGATTAGACCTAATATAGGTTAAGTTTAATTTGGTTTAAGATTAATTAAACCTAATTTGGGTAAGGTTTAATTGATTAATTAGATTTAATATGGTTTAATATGGTTTAAGTCTAATTAGGTTAAGGTTAATTAAACCTAATTTATGTAAGGTTCAATTGATTAATTAGACTTAATATGGGTTAAATCTAATTTGTTTTAAAGTTAACTAGGTTAAGGATAATTAAACTTAATTTAGGTAAGGTTTAATTGATTAATTAGACTTAATATGGGTTAAATCTAATTAGGTTAAGGTTAATTAAACCTAATCTAGGTAATGTTTAATTGATTAATTTCTTAAAATAGGTTAAGTATAATTGGGTTTAAGGTTAATTAAACCTAACTTGAGTAATGTTTAATTGATTAATTATGTGTTAATAAGGGTTAGACCAAATTAAGATTTGTTGAGTTAAACCTAATGTAGTTAAGGTCTAACTAGGGTTTAATTAAGTCTAAATGTGGCTTAAACCTAATTAGGTGTGTATTGAGTTAAACCTAATGTAGTTAAGGTTTAACTAGATTTAATTAGGTTTAAAGGTGGTTTAAACCTAATTAGGTTGGTATTAAGTTAAACCTAATGTACTTAAGGTCTAACTAAGGTTTAATTATGTGTAAATGAGGTTTAAACTTAACTAAAGTTTCATTTTGTATTAAACCTAATTTAAGTAAGGTTTAATGGGTTAATTAAGTCTAATGATGTCTTTTAGACCTAATTAAGGTTTAGACCTAATTAAGAAGGTTTGATTTTGTATTAAACATAATTTAATTAAGGTTTAATGAGTTAATTAAATTTAATGATGTCTTTTTGGCCTAATTAGGGTTTGATTTTGTATTAAACCTACTTTAATTAAGGTTTAATTTATTAATTAGGTCTAATAAGGGTTAGACCTAATTAGGATTTATTGAGTTCAACCTAATGTAGTTAAATTCTAACTAGAGTTTAATTAGGTCTAAATGTGGTTTAAACCTAATTAGGTGTGTATAAAGTTAAACCTAAATAGAGTTTTGGGTACGCCTAGATGAAATCTATGTGCTTTGTTTGATTTGACTTGAATTCAGATCAAGTCTGGGTTTAAATGTCTTGCCATACTGAGTCTATGAGGTTAGACTCAATGGTCATAAAGATGTGAATTAGACCCTATTTCATTTGCATCTAAAGGTTGAGTTCGATTAACTCTAGGTGTCACCAAGGCTAGTGCCCAAGACTAAAGAAGACTAGGGTAAATATGTAATTTTTTTTATTCTTACAAATTTAACACTAGAAATGAAATGTCATTTTTAAATTTATAAATGGTTAAAAATTTATCACTTTAGAGTTCAAAAATGTCACTCTAATTTCTAACTATTTTTTTTTACTTTAATTCCAAATTTCTTCAAAAATGTCACTCTAATTTCTAACTATTTTTTTTACTTTAATTCCAAATTTCTTTAATTTTTATAATTCAATTAAGGATAATTACAAATTTTGAAGGAAATTAAGAAACTGATGTCTAGAGAATTTTTTTGGCCTTGGGAAAATTATGGAAAATTCCTCAGGGCTTAAAGATCATTCCCTACAAAATTCAGAAATTTTGAAATTATGAATAATTTTTAATAATTAAATTACTCTAGCGTGTAATTAATTAATTAAAAATTAACTATAATTAATGAAATCCTAATTTCATGTTCAAAATATTCTGCTCATTGTCCCGAGTTCAGAGATATTTTTGTCTTATTTTTGTAATTTTTTTTGTGTCAAGTTATCAATTTTTGAATCTTTTAAGGTTATTCTGAAATTAATTGAAACTTAATTAACCAAAATAATCCCTAAGACGACACGTGTTCTCATAGGCATCAAAACCCATTTGATCCACTTCGGGGTTTGGAGTAGGGAGTTTTAGCTGGATTTAATCCTAGTCGTCCATTTTTAAAACAGAAAAATGGACGGCGTCTACTCATCTTCTTCCTCTGCCCTTTCCATGGACCGTCATTCTTCTAGGGACAATATCTCACTCGATTCTCCATGAAATCGAGTGAGGTTTGTTCCTAGAGCTTTATCATGAGAAGTTGAACCCATCCATACAGTATTGTATGGATTTGAATTGGTTCATTTCAAAAAGAATCGAACTCGAGCCTAAGTTATGTTGAATGAGCCATACCTTGGCCTGCATTGATGAAACTTTGATTGAATTGGTTTTGTAGCTTTGTCTTGTAGTCAGCAAGCTTGTCCTTGTTCCAATTTAAGTTGAAATTGGCTCTATGTAAGGGTTCAATGAAATGGTGAGTTCGGTTTCACTGAACTTCATTGTTGAGGCAATAGGAAGGTCCAATTTTAATTGGAAACTTCTTCTCTGAGATCAGTGTTGGATTTGGAAAAGTTAATTTAAAGTTTTGGAGGGTTTTATGTCAAACCCAAAAATGGACCTGTTTTTGGTTAGTGAAATTGGATAGGGATAGTGAGCTTCAAGGCTTGATTCAATGGGGGATCAATTGCTTATATGATGAGGAAGAAGTTCACTGTCGAGGATTTATGGATTCAAGGATTGTGGATGGCTCCTCTCCTTATGTAAGCTCACGAAAAGCTCCTTTTATAGCCATTAATGGTGTCTATAGAGCTCAATTCCATTTGGGGAAGGAAATGGAGGTTGTATCTAGCTTGTGGATAAGTTTCCTGGCCAGAAATATTTAGGGAGATAAGATTCAATGCATTATCCCCACAAACCTTCATTTAAATTTCTATTTTAGCTCATGTTTTGGACCTCTTCAATCGACCAATTTGGGTGGCAGATAATGCAGCTTAATTGACTTAAATCTACCTTCACCATATGAATCCTACTGGTCATTCAATTTATGTGAGGATGGGGTGACACATATCCCCCTTTCTCTCCATTTTTTTTAATGCATGGTCATCATGTTCATGATGGCTTTAATTATAGATGAGATGGGGTTTAGAGAAATCCTCTCTTCATTGGAGGATGGTTGAGGTGAATGATGACTCAACCAAGCCATTCCTTAAGAAATTTACAAAGCGATGACTCCTCTTTACCCCCTTTATGATAATGTCATCATGAGCTTAACCTAGGCTAACCATGGTGGCACATAAATTTTCCTTATGGGTCGTGGGCTTTTATAAGAGGTTCCATGGGTCATGGGTGACCCATTAGTGATCCCTCAGGAGTTGAATTTAGAATTTAAATTTAAAATATGGTTTTAAGGTTACCATGGATATATCATACCATGAGGTTAAACCATAATTTTTATTTAAACTCTAGGCCTAATGGTCTTTAATTTTATTCTCATTTAATTAATTAAATACATAATTAATCACGAGAATAAAATATTTTGATGAAAATATCAATTTTTTATCAAAATGGTGAGTTTGACCAAATTTGACCAAAGTTGACCAGGTTGACTATGGTTGGCCATAGCTGACTCGTTTAGGTGTAGAGTTGACCAATATGACATTTCTAACCTTGTCATAGCTAGGTTAGTCATGGGTTCTATGTGTTGGTCATTAGGTCATGGATTGACCCTTTTGACCAAGTTGACTATGGATGACCAGGGTTGAGCAGTTTTGACCATAGTTGACAAATGTAGGTCCAGGATTATTATGATGACTCACTTGACCATGTCATCATTAGTTTGGTCACGAGGGTCTTGAAGGTATGACTTGGGTTAGACCAAGGTTGACCAAGATTGACTAAAGTTGACCAGAATGGTCAAACTGACAATATGGTGTTCTCTTGACCATATGGTTGTCATTTGGGTCCACAAGTGATCAAATGGTCAGAGTGGTGACCATGAAGATTCACTTTAGTCATTTGGACCAACAGTTGGTCAATGGTGTCTGTAATTGACCAAATGGTCCAATTTGACCATTCTCGTGTTCTAAAATGATCAAATAATCAAATTTGACCATTTTTAGGGTTTGAACTGATTCATTGGTCCAAATTAACCAAAGTTGACCAGTTTGACCAAAATTAACTATTTGGGTCAAAGTTGACCAATTGAGGTAATTAAGTGCCAATGTTGACTTTATGATCATTATGGTGACGATTAAGACAAAATTTGACCAGATTAGGGTTTGTCACCATTGATCTCATCATTTAGGGTATTGTCATTGTTATACTCCAAAAGGAGTGCTTTGAGGGTTTATTTTAATTTTTATGGTTTAATAAGCCTAGGTATGTCCAAAGAAGTTAATGTTGGTAAACACTTTATTTTAATGATCACAATGATCATTCTAGGTCTTTTAAATATGTCTGAGAATCTTAAATCATAAGATTCCTCAAGTTGAGTTTGGTCTGTGGATGTTATTTTAAGACCTTCACTAAAACTGAGGTCAACACTTACCTCGAATGTGGAAATGGGTACAAAACGTCTAAGCCCACCATGAAGGTGAGGATGGAAATAGCACATCTAAGCCTACATCGAAGGTGGAAATGTGAATAGGACGTCTAAGCCTACCACGAAGGAGAGGGTGGAAGTAGAACATAAAAGCCTACATCGAAGGTGGAAATGGGAATAGGACATCTAAGCCTACACCGAAGGTGGAAATGGGAATAGAATGTCCAAGCTTACCCCAACGGTGGAAATGGGAATTCAGCGTTTAAGCCTACCACGAAGGTAAGGGTGGCAATAACACATCTAAGCTTACCCCGAAGGTGGAAATGAGAATAGGACGTCTAAGTCTACCCCGAAGGTGGGAATGAGAATAAAAAGTTTAAGCCTACCCCAAAGGTGGAGATTGGAAAAGGACGTCAAAGCCTACCCAAAAAGTGAGGATGGGAATCAGAGTGGAAATGGGAATAGGACGTCTGAGCCTTCCCCGAGGGTGGAACTAGAGATAGGATGTCTAAGCCTACCCTGAAGGTTATGATGAGAATAGCACATCTAACCCTACCCCAATGGTGAAAATGGGAATAAGACGTCTACGCCAACCCCTCAAGTGTGGATGGGAATAGGAAATCTAAGCCTACCCCGAAAGTGTAGATGAGAATAGTAAGTCTAAGCCTACCTCAAAAGTTGAAATGATAATATGACGTCTAAGCCTAACCCAAAAGTGGAAATGATAATAGGACGTTTAAGCCTACCTCGAAGGTGGAAATGGGAATAGGACGTCTAAGCCTACCTCAAATATGGAAATTAGAATAGGACATCTAAGCCTACCCCGATTGTGGAAATTGGTATAGGACTTCTTAGCCTACCATGAAGTTGAGGATGGGAATGGAACATCAAAGCCTACCCTGAAGGTGCAAATGGGAACATGACGTCTAAGCTTATGCCGATGGTGAAAATGGGAATAGGATGTATAGGCCTACCTCAATGTTAGAAAAGGGAATAGGTTATCTAAGCCTACCAAGAAGGTGAGGATGAGCATAGGACATCTAAGCCTACCCCAAATGTGGAAATGGGAATAGGATGTCTAGGCCAACCCCGAAGGTGGAACTGAGAATAGGAAGTCTAAGCCTACCCAGAAGGTGATGATGGGAGTAGGACATCTAAGCCTACTTTGAAGGTAGAAATAGGAATAGGTTGTCTAAGCATATGCCAAAAGTGAGGATGGGAATAAGACATCTAAGCCTACCTCGATGGTGGAAATGGGAAAAGAAAGTCTTAACCTATCCTAAAGGTAAAAATAGGAATAGGACATCTAGGCCTATCCCAAAGGTGGAAGTCAGAATAGGACATCTAAGCCGACCGCAAAAATTAGGATGGGAATAGGACATCTAAGACTACCTTGAAGGTCAAAATGAGAATAGGATGTCTAAGGCAAACCTAAAAGTTGAAATAAGAATAGGACGTCTAAGCTTACTCTAAAGGAGGAAATGGGATGCCTAAGCCTATCCCAATGTTGGTAATTGGAATAGGACATCTAAGCCAACCCCGAAAGTGAGGATGGGAGGATGAGAAAATGACATCTAAGCCTACCAGAATGTAGAAATGAGAATAAGACATCTAAGAATACTCCGAAAGTGAGGATAGGAATAGGGTATTTAAGCCTACCATGAAGGTGGAGTTGGGAATAGGACGTCTAAGCCTACCCCAAAAGTGGTAATGGGAATATGACATCTAAGCCTACCCCAAAGTTGAATATGAAAATAGGACATCTAAGCCTATCCTGAAAGTGTAGATGAGAATAGGACTTCCAAGCCTACCCCAAAAGTTGAAATGAGAATAGGACATTCAAGCGTACCCCGAAGGTGGAAATGGGAAAAGGACGTCTAAGTCTACCTCAAAGGTGGAAATGAGAAAATGGCGTCTAAGACTACCCCAAAGGAGGAAATGGGAAAAGTAAACCTAAGCCTACCATGAAGGAGAGGATGGGAATATGAGATATAGGCCTACCCCAAAGGTGAAAATAAGAATCGGAAGTCTAAGCTTACCCAAAAGGTTGAAAAGGGAATCAAATGTCTAAGCCGACCTCAAAGGATAAAATGGGAATATGTTGTCGAAGTCTGCCCCTAAGGTGAGGATGAGAATAGGTCATCTAAGCCTACCCTGAAGGTGGAAATGGGAATAAGATGTCTCAGCCAACCCCAAAGTGAGGTTGGGAACTAGAGTGGAAATGGAAATAGGACGTCTAAGCCTTCCCCGAAGGTAGAAATAGGAATAGAAGGTTTAAGCCTACCCTAAAGGTGAGGATGGGTATAGGACATTTAAGCCTACCCGGAAGGTGGAAATGGAAGTTGGATGTCTAAGCCTACCGTGAAAGTTAGGATGGGAACAAGACATCTAAGCCTACCGCGAAGGTGGAAATGGGAATTGAAAGTCTAAGCCTACCTTAAAGATGGAAATGGGAATAACACATCTAAGGTGAAAATGGGAATAGGACATCTAAGCCTACCCCAAAGGTGGAAATTGGAATAGAACATCGAAGACTACCTCAAAAATGAGGATGGGAATAGTACATCCAAGCCCAACCTAAAGGTGGAAATGGGAATAGGGCGTCTAGGATTACACTGAAGGTGAGGATGGAATAAGGGCATTTAAGCAACCTCCAAAAGTGTTGATGGGAATAGTATGTCTAAGCTTACCCCAAAAGTGAAAATGAGAATAGGACGTCTAAGCATAGCCCAAAATTGGAAATGGGAATAAAACATCTAAGCCTACCACGAAGGTGGAAATAGGAATATGACATCTAAGCCTACCGCAAAGGTGGAAACGGGAATAGGATGTCTAAGCCTATCACATAAATGAGGATTGAATTAGGACATCTAAGCCTACTCCAATGGTGGAAATGAGAATAAGACGTCCAAGCCTACCTTGAAAGTGGTAATGGCAATAGGACGTGTAAGCGTGTAAGCTTTCCCCAAATTTTCCCCAAATGTGGAAATGGGAATAGGATGTCTAAGCCTACCCCGAAGGTGGAAATTAGAATTGGATGTCTAAGCCTACCCCAAAAGTGAGGATGATAATAGTACATTGAAGCATACCATGAAAGTAGAAATGACAATAAGACATCTAACAATATCCCGAAAGTGAGGATGAGAACAGGGCATCTAAGCCTACCCCGAAGTACCCCGAAGGTGGAAATGGATGGAAATGGAAATAGGACGTCTAAGCCTACCCCGAAGGTGAGGATAAAAATAGAACATCTAAGCCTACCGTCAATGTGTAGATGGAAACTAAAAGTCTAAGCCTACCCCAAAAATGGAAATGAGAATAAAACTTCTAAGCCTAACCCAAAAGTGGAAAAGCTAATAGAACGTTTAAGCCTACTACGAAGGTGGAAATGGGAATAGGACGTTTAATCCTACCCCGAACTTGGAAATGGGAATAGGACATCTAACCCTACTATAAAGGTGAGGATGGAAATTGAAAATCTAAGCCTACCCCGAAGGTGGGAATGGGAATAAGACATCTAAGCCTACCGCAAAGGTGGAAATGGGAATATGATGTCTAAGCCTACCACATAAATGAGGATAGGAATAGGACATATAACCCTAATCCGATGGTGGAAAAGAGAATAGGATGTCTAAGCCTACCCTGAAAGTGGTAATGGTAATAGGACGTGTAAGCTTTCCGTGTAAGCTTTCCCCAAATCCAAATGTGGAAATGGGAATAGGATGTCTAAGCCTACCCCGAAGGTGGAAATTAGAATTGGATGTCTAAGCCAACCCCGAAAGTGAGGATGGTAATAGTACATCTAAGCCTACCATGAAAGTAGAAATGACAATCGAACTTCTAAGACTATCCCGAAGGTGAGGATGGGAGTAAAGCATCTAAACCTACCTCGAAGGTGGAAATGGAAATAGGACGTATAAGCCTACCCCGAAAGTGAGGATGGAAATAAGACATCTAAGCCTACCGTGAATGTGTAGACGGAAATTAAAAGTCTAAGCCTACCCCAAAAATGGAAATGAAAAAAGGACTTCTAAGCCTAACCCAAAAGTGGAAAAGCTAATAGAATGTTTAAGCCTACCACTAAGGTGGAAATGGGAATAGGACGTTTAAGCCTACCCAAAACATGGAAATGGGAATAGGACATCTAACCCTACTACAAAGGTGAGGATGGGAATTAGACATCTAAGCCTACCCCAAAGGTTGAAATGAGAATAGGACATCTAATTCTAGGCCGAAGCTGGAAATGGGAATATGACGTCTAAGCCTACCCCAAAGATAGAGATGGGGATAAGTTGTCTAAGCCTACCACCATGGTGAGGATAAGAATAGGACATTTAAGCCTACCTTGAAGGTGGAAATGAGAGTAGGACGTCTAATCCAACAGCGAAGGTGGAACTGGGAATAGGACGTCTAAGCCTACCCCAAAGGAGAGGATGAGAGTAGGACATCTAAGCCTACCCCGAATGTGGAAATGGGAATAGGACGGCTAAGCCTACCCCAAAAGTGAGGATATGAATATGACATCTAAGAAAACCCCAAAAGTGGAAACGGGAATAGAAAGTATAAGCCTAGCCCAATGATAGAAATGGGAATAGGATGTCTAAGCCTACCCCTAAGGTGGAAATGGAAATAGGGCATCTATGCCTACCCAAAAAATGAAGATGGGAATAGGTCATCTAATCCTACCTCGAAGGTTGAAATAGGAATAGGATGTATAAGCCTACCCTGAAAGTGGAAATGGGAATAGGACCTCTAAGCCTACCCCGAAGGAGGAAATGGGAATATGATGTATAAACCTACCCTAAAGGTGGAAATTGGAATTTAAAGTCTAAGCCTAACCTAAAAGAGATGTTGGGAATATGACATCTAAGCCTACCCTGAAAGTGGAAATGAGAATAGGATGTCTAGGCATACCCTGAAAGTGAGGATGGGAATAGGGCAACTAAGCCTACCATGAAGGTGAAAATGGGAATAGGTCATCTATACCTACCCCGATGGTTGAAATGGGAATAGGACATCTAAGCCTACCCCAGAAATGAGGATGGAAATATGACAACTAAGCCTACCCCGAAAGTGTAGATGGGAATAGGACGAGCAAGCCTACTAAAAATATAGAAATGAGAATAGGATGCCTAAGCCTACTCCAAAAGCGGAAATGGTTATAGGATGTTTAAGTGTACCACAAAGTTGGAAATGGGAATAGGACGTCTAAGCCTATCCCAAAAATGGAAATGGAAAAATGACGTCTAAGCTTACCCTGAAGGTGGAAATTGGAATAGCACGTCTAAGCCTACCACGAAGGTGAGTATGGGAATTGGCCATCTAAACCTACCCCGAAGGTGGAAATGGGAATAGAATGTCTAAGCCTACCCCAAAGGTAGAAATGGGAATAAGAGGTCTAAGCCTACCTTGAAGTTCCAAAAGGGAATATGTTGTCTAAGCCTACCCCGATGGTGAGGATGAGAATATGACATATAAGCCTGCCCCAAAGGTGAAAATGGGAAAAGGTCATCTAAGCCTACCGCGAAGGTGGTAATGGGAATAGAACGTCTAAGCCTGCTATGATGGTCAAAATGGGAATAGGACGTCTAAGCCTTCCCTAAGGTAGAAATGAGAATAGGTTGTCTAAGCCTACCCTGAAAATGGAAATGGGAATAGGAAGTCTAAGCCTAATCCAAAAGTGAGGATGGAAATAAGAGTGGAAATGAGAAAATGACTTCTAAGCCTACGCTAACAGTAGAACTAGGCATAAGACGTATTAGCCTACCCCGAATGTGAGGATGGGAGCATGACATCTAAGCCTACCGTGAAGGTGGAAATGGGAATAGGATGTCTAAGCCTACCCAGAAGGTTGAAATGGGAATAGGGAATAAAACATTTAAGCCTACCCTGAAGGTGGAAATGAGAATAGGACGTCTAATCCTACGACAAATATAGAAATGGAAATAAGACGTCTAAGCTTACCCTAAAAGTGAAAATGAGAATAGGACGTCTAAGCATATCCAGAAGGTGGAAATTGGAATTGGACGTCTAAGCCTACCCCGAAAGTGGGGATGGAAATATGACATCTAGGCCTACTGTGAAAGTGGAAATGGGAATAGGACGTCTAAGCCTATCCCAAAAGTGAGGATGAGAATACGACATTTGTGCCTAACACAAAGGTGGAAATGGGAATAGGTCATCTAAGCCTGCATTGAATGTGGAAATCGGAAAAGGAAGTCTAAGCCTACCCCAAAATCGAGGATAGGAGTAGGATATCTAAGCCTACCCTGAAAGTGGAAATAGGAATAGGACGTTCAAGCCTACCCCTAAGGTGAGGATAGAATTAGGACATCTAAGCCTACCCTGAAAGTGTAGATGAGAATAGGATGTCTAATCCTACCCCAAAAGTGGAAAAAGAGAATAGGACATCTAAGCCTACCCCAAAGGTGGAAATGGGAATAGGACGTCTAACCCTATGCCGAAGATGGAAATGGGAATAGGACATCTAAGCCAACCGAAAAAGTGAGGACGAAAATCAGAGTGGAAATGGAAATAGGACGTCTAAGCCTAAACCGAAGGTTAAAATTTGAATAGGAAGTCTGAGCTTACCCAAAAAGTGAGGATGGGAATAAAACAACTAAGCCTACCCTAAAAGTGGAAATGGAAATAGGAAGTTTAAGCATACCCCAAATGTGAAGATGGAATTAGGACATCTAAGCCTACCCCAAAAGTGGAGATGAGAATAGGACGTCTAAGCCTACCCCAAAAGAGGAAATGAGAATAGGGCATCTAAGCCTACCTTGAATGTAGAAATGGTAATAGGACGTCTAATCCTACGCCAAAGGTAGAAATGGGAATGGGTCGTCTAAGCCAACCCAAAAAGTGAGGATTAGAACTAGAGTGGAAACGAGAATAGGACATTTAAGCCTACCCTAAAGCTTGAAATTAGAATAAGAAGTCTAAGCATACCCTAAAAGTGAGGATGGGAATAAGACATTTAAGCCTACCCTAAAAGTGAAAATGAGAATAGGATGTCTAAGCTTACCCCAAAGGTGAGGATATAATTAGCACATCTAAGCCTACTCCACAAGTGTAGATGGGAATAAGACGTTTAAGCCTACTCAAAAAAAGGAAATGAGAAAAGGACATCTAAGACTACCCGGAAGGTGGAAATGGGAATAGAATGTCTAAACCTACCCCAAACGTTGAAATGGGAATAGGACGATTAAGCCTACCCGGAACATGAAAATGCGAATACGACGTATAAGCCTACCTCGAAGGTGGAAATGTGAATAAGACATCTAAGCATACCACGAAGGTGAGGGTGTAAATAACACATCTAAGACTACCTTGAAGGTGGAAATGAGAATAGTACGTCTAAGCTGACTCTGAAGGTGGGAGTGGGAATAGAAAGTCTAAGTTTACCCTAAAGGTAGAAATGAGAATAGGATGTCTAAGTCTAACCCAAAGGTTAAAATGGGAATAGGATGTCTAAGCCTACCCAAAAAGTGGAAATTAAAATAGGACGTCTAAGCTTACCCTGAAGGTAGAAATGAGAATAGGATGTCTAAGCCTACCCTGAAGGTGGAAATTAGAATTGGACTTCTAAGCCTACCCCGAAAGTGAGGATGGAAATAGGACATCTAAGTCTACATTAAAAGTGGAAATGAGAATAGGACGTGTAAGTATATCCCAAAAGTGAGGATAGGGATAGGGCATCTAAGCCTAACACAAAGGTGGAAATGGGAAAAGGTCATCTAAGCCTACCGTCAAGGTGGAAATGGAAATTGGACGTCTAAGCCAACTCCAAAGGTGAGGATGGAAATAGGACTTCTAAGCCTTCCCTGAAAGTGTAGATGAGAAAAAGAAGTCTAAGCCTACCCCAAAAGTTGAAATGAGAATATGACGTCTAAGCCTAACCCAAAAGTGGAAATGGTAATAGGACGTTTAAGCCTACCCCGAAGGTGGAAATGGAAATAGGACGTCTAACCCTACCTCAAACATGGAAATGGGAATAGGACATCTAAGTCTACCCTGAAGGTGCAAATGGGAAAAGAACTTCTAAGCTTATGCTGAAGGTGGAAATGGGAATAGGACGTCTAAGTCTTCCCTGAAGGTAGAAAACAGAATAGGTTATCTAAGCCTACCATGAAGGTGAGGATGAGCATAGGACATCGAAGCCTACCCCAAAGGCGAAAATGAGAATAGAACGTCTAAGCCAACCTCGAAGGTGGAACTGGGAATAGAATGTCTAAGCCTACCCAGAAGTTGAGGATAAAAATAGGACATCTAAGCCTACTCCGAAGGTGGAAATGGGAATTTAACGTTTAAGCCTACGCCAAAAGTGAGGATGGGAATAAGGCATCTAAGCTTACCCCGAAGGTAGAAATGGGAATAGAAAGTCTTAGCCTATCCAAAGGTAGAAATTGGAATAGGACGTTTAAACCTATTTCGAAGGTTGAAATTGGAATAGGACATCTAAGCCTACCCCAAAAAATTAGGAAGGGAATAGGACATCTAAGACTACCTCAAAGGTGGAAATGGGAATAGGATGTCTAAGCCACCTCTAAAAGTGGAAATAGGAATAGGTCGTTTAAGCCTACCCTAAAGGTGGAAATGAGAATACGATGTCTAAGCCTACCCCAATGTTGGTAATTGGAATAGGACATCTAATCCAACCCTGAAAGTGAGGATGGGAATAAGACATCTAAGCCTAGCAAAAAAGTGGAAATGAGAATAAGACATCTATACCTACTCCAAATATGAGGATGGGAATAGGGCATCTAAGCCTACCATGAAGGTGGAAATAGGAATAGGACGACTAAGTTTACCCCGAAGATGGAATAGGACATCTAGACCTACCCCAAAGGTGAGGATGGAAATAGGACATCTAAGCCTACTCCGAACGTCTAGATGGGAATAGGACGTCCAAACGTACCCTAAAAGTTGAAATGAGAATAGGACGTCTAAGCCTACTCTCAAAGTTGGAAATGGGAAAAGGACGTCTAAGCATACGCCGAATGTGGAAATGGGAAAAGGACGTCTAAGCCTAACACTAAGGAGAGGATAGGAATATGACATCTAGGCCTACCTCAAAGGTGAAAATGGAAATAGAACGTCTAAGCCTACTTTGAAGGTAGAAATGGGAATAAAATATCTAAGCCTACCTCGAAGGAAGATGTGAGAATATGTTGTCCAAGCATGCCTCGAAGGTGAGGATGAGAATAGGACATCTAAGCCTAAACTGAAGATGGAAAAGGGAATAGGATGTCTAAGCCAACCCAAAAAGTGAGGATGGAAATTAGATCGGAAATGAGAATAGGACGTCTAAGCCTTTCCCGAAGGTAGAATTCAGAATATGACGTCTAAGCCAACCCCAAAGGTGAGGTTGTGTATAAGACATCTAAGCCTACACCGAAGGTGGACTTGGGAGTAGGATGTATAAGCCTACCCTGAAAGTGAGGATGGGAATAAGACATCTAAGCCTACCACGAAGGTGGAAATGTGGATAGAAAGTCTAAGCCTACCCCAAATGTAGAAACGAGAATAGGTTGTCTAAATCTAGCCATTGGAATATGACATCTAAGACTACCCCAAAAATGAGGATGGGAATAGTACATCTAAGGCTACCCTAAAGGTGGAAATGGGAATAGGATGTCTAAGCCTACTCCAAAGGTGAGGATGGAATTAGGACATCTAAGACAAGTTTGAAAGTGTAGATGGGAATATGATGTCCAAGCCAACCCTAAAAGTGAAAATGTGAAAAGGACGTCTAAGCCTAGCCCGAAAGTGGAAATGGGAATAGAACTTCTAAGCCTACCCCGATGGGGAAAATACAATAGGACATCTAAGCCTACTCCAAAGGTGAAAATGGGAATAGGAGACATCTAAGGCTACCCCGATGGTGGAAACGAAAATAGGATGTCTGAGCCTACCCCAAAAGTGGTAATGGCAATAGGACGTGTAAGCTTTCCCCAAATGTGGAAATGGGAATATGATGTTCAAGCCTACCCTAAAGGTGGAAATTAGAATTAGATGTCTAAGCTTACCCGAAAAGTGAGGATGGGAATAGGACATCTAATCCTCACACAAAAGTAGAAAAGGCAATAGGACATCTAAGCCTATCCCGAAAGTGAGGATGAGAATGTGGAATCTAAGCCTACTCCGAAGATGGAAATGGAAATAGAACGTCTAAGCCTACCCCGAAGGTGAGGATGGAAATAGGACATCTATGCCTACCGGGAAAGTGTAAACAGGAATTAAAAGTCTAAGCCTAGCCCAAAAATGGAAATGAGAATAGGACTTCTAAGTCTAACGCAAAAGTTGAAAAGCTAATAGGACGTTTAAGCCTATCGTGAAGGTGAAAATGGGAATAGGACATTTTATCCTACCTCGAACATTAAGCCTATCGTGAAGGTGAAAATGGGAATAGGACGTTTTATCCTACCTCGAACATGGAAATGGAAATAGGACGTCTAAGCCTACCTTGAAGGTAGAAATGGGAATAGGATATCTAACCCTACTTCAAAGGTGAGGATGGGAATAAGACATCTAAGCCTAGCTTGAAGATGGAAATGGGAATAAGACATCTAAACCTAGACCGAAAGAGGAAATGAGAATAGGAAGTCTAAGTCTACCCTGAAGATAGAAATGAGGAATGACTGTTTAAGCCTACCACCATTGTGAGGATAGGAATAGGAAATTTAATCCTACCCTAAAGGTGGAAATTGGAATAGGACGTCTAAGCCTACCTACCCCAAAGGTGAGGATGAGAGGATGAGAATAAGACATCTAAGCCTACCCCGAAGGTGGAAATGGGAATAGGACGGCTAAGCCTACCCCAAAAGTGAGGATCATAATAAGACATCTAATACAACCTCGAAAGTGGAAATGGGAATAGAAAGTATAAGCCTACCCCAATGGTAGAAATGGGAATAGGATGTCTAAGCCTACCCCTAAGGTGGAAATGAGAATAGGGCATCTATGTCTACCCCAAAAATGAGGATGGAAAAAGAATATCTAATCCTACCTCAAAGGTTGAAATGGGAATAGGACGTATAATCCTGCCCCAATAGTGGAAATGGGAATAGAATGTCTAAGCCTACATCGAGGGATAAAATGGGAATATCATGTATAAGCCTACCTCGAAGGTGGAAATTGGAATAGGAAGTCTAAGGCTACCCCAAAAGAGATAATGGGAATAGGACATCTAAGCCTACCCTGAAAGTGGAAATGGGAATAGGAAGTCTAAGCTTACCCTGAAAGTAAGGTTGGGAATAGGGCATCTAAGCTTACGACAAAGGTGGAAATGGGAAGAAGGCATTTAAGCCTACCCCGATGGTGGAAATGGGAATAATAGGTCTAAGCCTACCCCGGAAGTGAGGATGGAAATAGGACATCTAAGCCTACAATAAAAGTGTAGATAGGAATAGGACAACTAAGCCTACTCAAAAAGTGGAAATGAGAAAAGGACGTCTAAGCCTACCCCAAAAGTGGAAATCATTATAGGACGTTTAAGCATACCCCAAAGGTGGAAATGGGAATAGCACGTCTAAGCCTACCCTGAACACGGAAATGGAAAAATGACGTTTAAGCTTACCCTGAAGGTGGAAAAGAGAATAATACGCCTAAGCCTACCATGAAGGTGAGGATGGGAATTGGACATCTAATCCTACCGCAGAGGTGGAAATGGGAATATAATGTCTAAGCCTACCCCGACGGTGGAAATGGGAATAAGACGTCTAAGCCTACCTTAGAGTTGCAAAAGGGAATATGTTGTCTAAGCCTACCTCGATGGTGAGGATGAGAATAAGACATATAAGCCTGCTCTGAAAGTGGAAATGGGAATAGGTCATCTAAGCCTACCGCAAAGGTGGAAATGGGAATAGGACGTCTAAGCCTACCCCAAAGGTTGAAATGTGAATAGGACGTCTAAGCCTACACTGAAGGTGGAAATGAGAATCGGTTGTCTAAGCCTACCCCGAAGGAGGAAATGGGAATAGGACGTCTAAGCTTACTCCAACAGTGAGGATAGAAATCAGAGTGGAAATGGGAATAGGACTTCTAAGCCTACCTCGACGGTGGAATTCGGAATAGGACGTCTAAGCCTACCCCGAAGGTGAGGATAGAAATAGGACATTTAAGCCTACCACGAAGGTGGAAATAAGAATATGACATCTTAGCCTGCACTGAAAGTGAGGATGGGAATAGGAAATTTAAGCTTACCTTGAAGGGTGAAATGGAAATAGAAAGTTTAAGCTTACCCTAAAGATAGAAATGGGAATAGGACATCTAAGCTTACCCCGAAGGTTGAATTGGGAATAGGACGTCTAAACCTAACCTAAAAATGAGGATGGGAATGGGACATCTAAGCCTACTTCGAAGGTAGAAAAGGGAATTGAACTTGAAAGTGGAAATGGTAACAGGATGTCTAAGCCCACCTCAAACGAGGAAATGGTAATAGGATTTTTAAGGCTACCCCAAAGGTAAAAATTGGAATCGGATGTCTAAGCCTACACTGATAGTGAGGATGGAAAAGTGCATCTAAGCCTTCCCCTATGGTGGAAATGGGAATAGAACGTCTAAGCCTACTTTGAAGGTGGAAATGGGAATAAGTTGTCTAAGCCTACCCTAAAGGTGAGGATGGAAATAAGACATCTGAACCTACCCCGAAAGTGTAGATGAGAATAAGACATCTAAGCCTACCCAAAAAGTGGAAATGAGAATAAGACGTCTAAGCCTACCTCAAAAGTAGAAATGGGAATTGGATGTTTAAGCCTACCCCAAAAGTGGAAATGGGAATAGGATGTCCAAGCCTACCCCAAACATGGAAATGGTAATAGGATGTCTAAGCCTACCCCGAAGGTGGAAATGGTAATATGACGTCTATGCCTACCACGAAGGTGAGGATGGGGATAAGACGTCTGAGCCTTCCTCGAAGGTGGAAATGGGAATAAGACATCTAAGAATACTTTAAATGTGGAAATGGGAATAGGATGTCTAGGCCTACGCTGAAGGTAGAAATGGGAAAAGGACGTCTATGTCTGCCCCGATGGTAGAAATGTGAATAAGTTGTCTAAGCTTCCCTCGAAGGGGAGGATGACAGTAGGACATCTAAGCCTACCACAAAGGTGGAAATGGAAACAAAATGTCTAAGAAAACCCCAAAATTTAGTATGGGAATTGGAGTGGAAATGGAAATAGGATATCTAAGACTACGCCGAAGGTGGAAATGAAAATATGACGTCTAAGCCTACCTTGAAGGTGAGGATGAGAATAGGACATCTAAGCCTACCCTGAAGGTGGAAATGGGAATATGACATCTAATCCTACCCCAAACAGGGAAATGGGAATAAGACGTCTAAGCTTCCCCTGAAGGTGGAAATGGGAATAGGACGTTTATGCCTACCACGAAGCTGAGGATGGGATTAGGATATCTAAGCCTACCCTGAAGGTGGAAATGGGAATAGGACATCATACCACGATAACTGCTTATACACAAAGGTATAAAAATAATTTTGATTTTGTTTTTCACTTATTTTTCCTAATTTTGGAATAAACCCACAAACTTGATGCTGAAGAAAAATAAGAATTTAACTTCTAGTTTGTATATATTGGGATACTACGCAAGTATACGTATCATTATCAAGTAATATATGACTTTTTGATTAAAACCTGAAAATCGAACCCACAGGGAAGATATGCAATATGCACTTTTTTGAAAACTTTCTATTTTTAAAAGGAAAATTATTTAAATTAAAGACGTTTTCGCAGTAAAGAAAGTTTAAATATTTATGATAATTTTAATATTTTGACAAAAACAGTACAAACTTTAAAAGATAACTTGAGTTTTTGTAGAAGAAAAGTACTAAATATGAAAATATCCTTCTCCTTATCATGAATCAGTAATAAGTATAGAAATTTTGTTGGTGTTGTGCCAAATAGGAGTAATAATATTCTTTACCCTTACTAGAGAAGCTATAAAGAACATTGGCTAATTTAAAGTTCAATAGTTCTGAAGACCGACAAGGTTGCTAATTTAAAGTTTCAATAGTTCTGAAGACCGACAAGGTATCGAAGATACTGGCTCTCACTCTAGAGTTCCCTCGATTCCCTCCACCTGGTGGCTAACATCTCGTATCAGAAACTAAAAAAAAACCAAGTTGGGGGCTTTAATCTGTCACTTTAAAGTCCTCTAACTCTGCACACTTCAATGAATATTTCCCTATTTATTTGCACTCAATCATATTAACTACATTCTCATTCATACAACTTCATGTAATTTTTTCCAATTGCTAACTGAGACAATACCAGCCTAGTTCTTACATATTCTCACAAGAAATTTTAACATCAGGATTGACCAAATCAAGAAGTAAATTAAGTATATGGATTTAAATCATCAGAACTTCTTCCAACATTAAAGATCAATACTCTCCACAACTTCCATCCAACACTTATTTACTTATCATTTTAAGAAGAAAGATAAAGAAAACTACTCATAATCTATGGAGAAAACAAAACCACACGTTAGTTTAAAAGTAGAAATGATTGTGAAACCATCAACAAGTCTCAATTAAAACCCAAAGTAGTTTAAAACAAAAGATAAAAACATATCTCAAGTCCTCCACCAAACTCTTGAAGTTATTTTGAATCTCTTCTCTATTAAAAAACTCTCAACATAAAACTAAAAAAAAAGATAAATATGTGGTGCATGAAAATCTCTCCAACTAAATCCCAAATTTTTGAACTTTCAAGACTTTCCCTGTACTTTTAGGACCACTTCCAAAGTCTCAACCTTCCTTTCTTTATAATTCTCCAAAAGGTGCCTTGATATCTCTTCAAAATTTTCCTTGATTCAACGTATTTTCTTAAGAGATGCATCCTTTCACAATAATTTCTATCCATGGTGGTTGTAACCACTTATTAATCTAATAGGTGCCTCAAAAACATCTTCAAAATTCACAAAAACCTAATTTACTCATCCAATAACTGCCGCTGGTGGTTAAGCGCGGGGCCTCTAGCGCTTAGGCATGGCCTTCTCTGTTTACCCGGCCGTTAAGCGCCGGATCTGGCACTTAGGCGCCAAAACACTTTTGTACATTTTTCACCTATTTGCTCCAAATTTTACAATTTTTCACTCCTTTAAGAATTTTTCACCTTTTTACCTATACCTTAAAGAAAAACGCAAAAATACCTTCCATTAAAACATAATATCTCAAAAATAGGTATAAAAATATGTCTAAAAATACTATATATTTTAGGCGTATCAAAATCCCCCAAACTTAAAATGTTAACTGTCCTCAAGTGACACTTTAATCTTTAAAAACTTTATATGTATGATATGTATATGAGTTTCTTTAGGAGTTGCTAAAATTTTGATTTAGAAATATTGTAGTCTAATTTAGAATTAATATTCAGTAAATGAGACCAACTTAAAATTTACAAATTCTTAATGTTAAGATTTTAATGTTTTTTTAATGTTAAGAAAGATGAAAATATTAGTTCCTATCTAATTCAAAAATATTATAAGTCTTCCCGTTTTAGAACTCCACTTAAAAATTTTTAATTAAGAATAATTTTACTTATTATATTATATCTATAAGCTTAAGATTTTATCAAGTCTTATACTTTAAAAAGATCAAATGTAGAACCAATTTTTTATTAGGCACTAATCTTCAAGTTTCTCCTTCCTCAATTTTTCTTCTTCTTTTTTCTTTCTTTTTCTTTTTATTTTTCTTTTTTTTAAGGCAAGGATTGCTATATGTAGATAGGCCTTTAATAATTTTGAATTCTACTATTCATTTTCTAAAGCAAAGTCTTAATACAAAACTTTTACTTTTAAATATAATAATAGCTTTGAAAATTATTTTTAATAAAAGAAATTTAAGTATTAAAAATTAAAATTCTAAATTTCTAAATTTTTCAAAGATACAATGTTTCTTATTAAAGATAGTTAATTATATTTATCATTTTCTACGCAAAAAACTTTTGACTTAAAGTTTTTCTTCATTACTCAAAATTTCAACTAAATTCTCTTACTCATTTCTAAAATCAAATTTTACTTCCGTAATATAACTTCATATTCACGATCAATTTTTCTTTTCAAATCAAATTCACTTGTAGTTCATTTGAGAAAAAATAAAATTAAAGTTTTGAAAATATTTTTCATCCCTGCCAAACTTAAATTTTTATCAGATTAAACCGTTTAGCATCAAATATATATAAGCAGGAATAAGACTGATAAGCCTACCCCAAAAGTGGAAGTGGGAATAGGATGTCGAAGCCTACCCCAAAAAATTAAATGGGAATATGATGTATAAGCCTACCCTGAAGGTGGAAATTAGAATAGGAAGTCTAAGCCTAGCCCAAAAGAGATGATGGGAATAGGACATCTAAGCCTACCCTGAAAGTGGAAATGGGAATAGGACGTCTAAGCCTACCTCGAAAGTGAAGATGAGAATAGGGCATCTAAGCCTACCACGAAGGTGGAAATGGGAATAGGACATCTAAGCCTACCGCGATGGTTGAAATGGGAATAAGACATCTAAGCCTACCTCACAAGTGAGGATTGAATAAGGACATCTAAGCCTAACCCGAAGATGTAGATGGGAATAGGACGACTAAGCCTACTCAAAAAGTGGAAATGAGAATAGGATGTCTAAGCCTACCCTAAAAGTGTAAATGGTTATAGGACGTTTACGCGTACCCCAAAGGTGGAAAAGGGAATAGGACGTCTAAGCCTACCCTGAACATGGAAATGACAAAGTGATGTCTAAGCTTACTCTGAAGGTGGAAAAGAGAGTAGTATGTCTAAGCCTACCATGAAGGTGAGGATGGGAATTGGACATCTAAGCCTACCCCGAAGGTGGAAATGAGAATAGAATGTCTAAGCCTACCCCGAAGGTGGTAATTAGAATAAGACATCTAAGCCTACCTTGAAGTTCTGAAAGGAAATATGCTGTCTAAGCCTACCCCGATGGTGAGGATGAGAATATGACATATAAGCTATCCCCGAAGGTGGAAATGGGAAAAGGTCGTCTAAACCTATCGTGAAGGTGGAAATGGGAATAGGACGTCTAAGCCTACCCCGAAGGTGAAAATGGGAATAGGATGTCTAAGCCTACCTTGAAGGTGAGGATAAGGTTAGGACATCTAAGCCTACCCATAAGGTGGAAATGGGAAAATGACATCTAATCCTACCCTAAACATGGAAATGGGAATAAGACGTCTAAGCTTCCCCCGAAGGTGGAAATGGGAATAGGACGTCTATGCCTACCACGAAGGTGAGGATGGGATTAGGACATCTAAGCCTACCCCGATGGTGGAAATGGGAATAGGACATCTAATCCACGATAATTGCTTATATACAAAAGTATAACAATAATTTTGATTTGGTTTTTCACTTATTTTTCTTATTTTTGGAATAAACCTACAAACTTGATCCTGAAGAAAAATAAGAATTTAACTTTTAATTCGTATATATTGGGATACTACGCAAGTATCTACGCAAGTATACGTATCATTACATACGTATCATTACCAAGTAATATATGACTTTTTGATTAAAACCTTAATATCGACTCGAACCCACAGGGAAGATATGCAATATGCACTTTTTGGAAAACATTCTATTTTTAAAAAGATAATTATATAAACTAAAGACGTTTTCGCAGTAAAGAAAGTTTAAATATTTTTGGAAATTTTTCTATTTTAACAAAAACAGTACAAGCTTTAAAGATAACTTGAGTTTTTGTAGAAGAAAAGCACTAAATATGAGAATATCCTTCTCCTTATCATGAATCAGTAATAAGTATAGGAATTATGTTGTTGAAGTATGCATATTGTGTTGTGCTAAATAGGAGCAACAATATTATTTACCCTTACTAGAGAAACTATAAAGAACATTGGCTAATTTAAAGTCTTAATAGTTCTAAAGACCGACTAGGTAAGGAAGATACTAGCTCTCACTCTAGAGTTCCCTCGATTCCCTCCACTTGGGGGCTAACATCTCTTATCAGAACCTAAAAAAATAAACCAAGTTGGGGGCTTTAAAAACCACTTTAAAGTCCTTTAACTCTACACCCTTCAATGAATATTTCCCTATTTATTTGCACTCAATCATATGAACTACATTCTCATTCATACAACCTCATGTAATTCTTTCCAGTTGCTGACTGAGACAATACCAGCCCAGTTCTTACATATTCTCACAACAAATTTTAACATCAAGATTGGCCAAATTAAGAAGTAAATGAAGTAAATGGATTTAAATCATCACAACTTCTTCCAACAATAAAGATCAAAACTCTCCACAACTTCCATCCAACACTTAATTACTTATTATTTTAAGAATAAAGAAAAAGAAAACTACTCACAATCCATGATACAAAATCACACTTTAGTTTAAAAGTAGAAATCATTGTCAAACCAACAACAAGTATCAATTAAAACCAAAAGTAGTCTAAAACAAAAGATAAAAACTTATCTCAAGTCCTCCACCAAACTCTTGAAGTTATTTTGAATCTCTTCTCTATTAAAAAACTCTTAATATAAAACTAAAAAAAAAAAGATAAATATGTGGTGCATGAAAATCTCTCCAGCTAAATCCCAAATTTTTGAACTTTCAAAACTATCCTAGTACTTTTAGGACCACTTTAAAAGTCTCAATCTTCCTTCTTTTATAATTCTCCAAAAGGTGTCTTGGTATCTCTTCAAAATTTTTCTTGATTCGATGTATTTCCCCAAGAGATGCATCCTTTCACAATAATTTTTGTCCATGGTGGTTGTAACCACTTATTAAGCCAATAGGTGCCTCAAAAACCTCTTCAAAATTCACAAAAACCTAATTTACTCATCCAATAATTGCCACTGGCGGTTAAGCGCGGTGCCTCTGGCGCTTAGGCATGGCCTTCTCTATTTACCCGGCGCATAAGCGCCGGATCTGATACTTAAGTGCCAAAACACTTTTGTACATTTTTCACGTATTTACTCCAAATTTGATCCTTTTTCACTCCTTTAAAAAATTTTCACCTTTTTACCTGTACTTGAAAGAAAAACACAAAAATACCTTCCATTAAAGCACAATATCTCAAAAATAGCTATAAAAATATGCCTAAAAATACTATATATTTTAGGTTTATCAAATTCCCCCAAGCCTAAAATGTTACCTGTCCTCAAGTGACACTTTAATCCTTAAAAACATCATATTTATGATATGTATATGAGTTTCTTTAGGAGTTACTAAAATTTAGATTTAGAAATATAGTAGTCCAATTCAGAATTAATATTCAGTAAATGAGACCAACTTAAAGTTTAGGAATTTTTAATGTTAAGAAAGATGAAAAAAAGAGTTCCTATCTAATTCAAAAATATTGTAAGTCTTCCAATTTTAGAATTTAGTTCTTCTATTATCTCCACTTAAAAAAATTTAATCAAGAATAATTTTACTTATTATTTTATATTTATAGGCTTAAGATTTTGTCAAGTCTTATACTTTAAAAAGATCAAATGTAGAACAAATTTTTGATTAGGCACTAATCCTCAAGCTTCTCCTTCCTCACTTTTTCTTCTTCTTTTTTTTTCCTTTTCTTTCTCTTTTCTTTTTCTTTTTCTATTTTTAAGGTAAGGATTACTATATTTAGATAGGCCTTTAATAATTTTGAATTCTACTATTCCTTTTCTAAAGCAAAGTTTTAATACAAAACTTTTACTTTTAAATATAGTAATAGCTTTAAAAATTATTTTTAGTAAATAAAATATAAGTATTAAAAATAAAATAAAAGTTTAAATTTCTAAAATTTTCGAAGATACAATGTTTCTTATTAAAGATAGTTAATTATATTTATCATTTTCTACGCTAAAAACTTTTAACTTAAAGTTTTTCTTCATTACTCAAAATTTCAAATAAATTCTCTTACTCATTTCTAAAATCAAAATTTACTTCCCTAATATAACTTCATATTCATGATCAATTTTTCTTTTCAAATAAAATTCACTTGTAGTTCATTTGAGAACAAAAAAAATTAAAGTTTTCAAAATATTTTTCATCCCCCCAAACATAATTTTTTATCAGATTAAACTGTTTAGCATCAAATATATATAAGCAAGAATAGGATGTATAAGCCTACCCCGAAAGTGGAAACAGAAATAGGACGTCTTAGCCTACTCTGAAGGAGTAAACGAGAATAAGATGCATAAGCCTACCCTGAAGGTGGAAATGAGAATAGGAAGTCTAAGCCTACCCCAAAAGTGATGATGGGAATAGGTCATCTAAGCTTGCCCTGAAAGTGGAAATAGGAATAAGACGTGGAATAGGACGTCTAAGCATACCCCAAAAGTGAGGATGGGAATAGGGAATCTAAGCCTACCACAAAGGTGGAAATGGGAATAGAACGTCTAAGCCTACCGCGATGGTTGAAATGGGAATAGGAAATCTAAGCCTACCCCAAAAGTGAGGATGAAAATAAAACATCTAAGCCTACCCTAAAAGTTGAAATGGGAATAGGACGTCTAAGCTTACCCCAAACATAAGGATGGAATTAGGACATCTAAGCCTACCCCAAAAGTGTAAATAGGAATAGGACGTCTAAGCCTACCTCTAAATTGGAAATGAGAATAGGACATCTAAGCCTACCCCAAACGTTGAAATAGTAATAGGACGTCTAACCCAATGCCGAAGGTGGAAATGGGAATGGGACTTCTAAGCCAACACAAAAAGTGAGGATGGGAATCAGAGTGGAAATGGGAATAGGACGTTTAAGCCTACCCTGAAGGTTGAAATAGGAATAGTAAGTCTAAGCCTACCCTAAAAGTGAGGATGGGAATAAGACATCTAAATCTACCCCGAAAGTGGAATAGGAGTAGGACATCTAAGCCTACCCCAAAGGTGAGGATATAATTAGTACCTCTAAGCTTACCCTAAAAGTGTAGATGGCAATTAGACATCTAAGATTACCACAAAAGTGGAAAGTAGAATGGGACATCTAAGCCTACCGTGAAGGTGGAAATGGGAATAGGACGTCTAACCTTACGCCGAAGGTGAAAATGGGAATAGGATGTCTAAGCCAACCCAAAAAAAGAGGATGGGAATCAGAGTGAAGATGGGAATAAGAAGACCAAGCCTAATCCAAAGGTTGAAATTTGAATAGGACATCTAAGCTTACCCCAAAAGTGAGGACGGGAGTAAAACATGTAAGCCTACCCTAAAAGTGGAAATGGGAATAGGACGTCTAAGCTTACCCCAAACATGAGGATGGAATTAGGACATCTAAGCTTACCCCAAAAGTGTAAATAGGAATAGGATGTCTAAGCCTACCTCCAAAGTGGAAATGAGAATAGGACATCTAAGCTTACCCCAAACGTGGAAATGGTAATAGGACGTCTAACCCTATATCGAAGGTGGAAATGAGAATGGGACGTTTAAGCCAACACAAAATGTGAGGATGGGAATCAGAGTGGAAATGGGAATAGGACGTTTAAGCTTATCTTGAAGGTTAAAAAAGGAATAGTAAGTCTAAGCCTACCCTAAAAGTGAGGATGGGAATAAGACATCTAAATCTACCATGAAAGTGAAAATAGGAGTAGGACGTCTAAGCCTACCCCACAGGTGAGGATATAATTAGGACATCTAAGCCTACCCCAAAAGTGTAGATGGGAATAAGACATCTAAGCTTACCACAAAAGCGGAAATTAGAATGGGACATCTAAGCCTACCCTGAAGGTGGAAACGAGAATAGTACGTCTAACCTTACGCCGAAGGTGGAAAGGTTGTCTAAGCCAACCCAACAAATGAGGATGGGAATCAGAGTTAAAATGGGAATAAGACGTCCAAGCTTAATCCAAAGGATGAAATTTGAATAGGACGTCTAAGTTTACCCCAAAAGTGAGGATGGGAATAAAACATCTAAGCCTACACTAAAAGTGGAAATGGGAATAGGACGTCTAAGCTTACCCCAAACGTGAGGATGGAATTAGGACATCTAAGCCTACCCAAAAAGTGTAAATGGGAATAGGACGTCTAAGCCTACCTCCAAAGTGGAAATGAGAATAGGACAACTAAGCCAACCCCAAACATGGAAATGGTAATAGGATGTCTAACCCTACGCCGAAGGTGGAAATGGGAATGGGACGTCTAAGCAAACCCAAAAAGTGAGGATAGGAATGAGAGTGGAAATGGGAATAGGACGTTTAAGCCTACCCTAAAGGTTGAAATAGTAATAGTAGCCTACCCTAAAAGTGAGGATGGGAATAAGACGTCTAAATCTACCCCGAAAGTGAAAATAGGAGTAGGACGTCTAAGCCTACCCTAAAGGTGAGGATATAATTAGGACATCTAAGCCTTCACCAAAAGTGTAGATGGGAATACGACGTTTAAGCCTACCCCATAAATGGAAATGAGAATAGGACATCTAAGCCTACCCCGAAGGTGGAAATGAGAATAGGATTTCTAAACCTACCTCGAAGGTGGAAATGCGAATAGGACGACTAAGCCTACCCAAAACATGGAAATGCGAATTGGACATCTAAGCCTACCCCGATGGTGGAAATGCGAATAGGAAATCTAAACCTACCATGAAGGTGAGGGTGGGAATGACACATCGAAGCCTACCCTGAAGGTGGAAATGGGAATTATACGTCTAAGCTTACCCCAGGAGTTGGAATGGGAATAGAAAGCTTTAGTCTACCCTAAAGATAGAAATGAGAATAGGACTTCTAAGCCTACCCCAAAGGTTGAAATTGGAATAGGATGTCTAAGCCTAAACAAAAAGTGGAAATTGAAATAGGACCTCTAAGTTTACCCCAAAGGTAGAAATGAGAATAGAATGTCTAAGCCTAGCTCGAAAGTGAAAATTAGAATCTCACTTCTAAGCCCACCCCAAAAGTGAGGATGAAATAGCACATCTAAGCCTACTTTGAAAGTGGAAATGAGAATAGGACATCTAAGTCTATCCCAAAAGTGAGGATCGTGATAGAGCATCTATGCTTAAGACGAAGGTGGAAATGAGAATAGGTCATCTAAGCCTACCCCAAAGGTGGAAATGGAAATTGGACCTCAAAGCCAAATCCGAAGGTGAGGATGGAAATAGGACATCTAAGCCTACCCCGAAAGTGTAGATGGGTATAGGAAGTCCAAGACTACCACAAAAGTTGAAATGAGAATATGATGTCTAACCCTAACCCAAAAGTGGAAATGATAATAGGACATTTAGGCCTACCCCGAAGGTGGAAATGGGAAAAGGACGTTAAAAACCTACCTCAAACATGGAAATGGGAATAGGACATCTATGCCTACCACGATTGTAGAAATGGGTACAAGACTTTTAAGCCTACCTTGAAGTTGAGGATGGGAATCTAACATCTAAGCCTACCCTAAAAATACAAATGTGAATAGGACGTCAAAGCTTATGCCAAAGTTGGAAATGGGAATAGGACGTCTAAGACTACCTCGAAGATAGAAAAGGGAATAGGTTATCTAAGCCTACGATGAAGGTGAGGATGAGCATAAGACATCTAAGCCTACCCCAAAGGTGGAAATGGGAATAGGACGTCTAGGCCAGCCATGAAGGTGGAACTGGGAGTAGGATATCTAAGCCTACCCGAAAGGTGAGGATAGGAATAGGACATCTATACCTACTCCAAAGGTAGAAATGGGAATTGGACGTTTAAGCCTTCTCCAAAAGTAAGGAAGGGAATAAGACAACTAAGACTATTCCAAATATGGAAATGAGAATAAAAAGTTTGAGCCTATCGTAAAGGTAGAAATGGGAATAAGATTTCTAAGCCTATCCCGAAGATGGAAATTGGAATAGGACATCTAAGGCTACCCTAAAAATTAGGAAGGGAATAGGACATCTAAGACTTCCTCAAAGGTGAAAATGGGAATAGGATGTCTAAGCCTACTCTGAAAGTGGAAATAGGAATAGGACGTCTAAGCCTACCCTAAAAGAGGAAATGAGAATACGATGTCTAAGCCTACCCTGACTTTGGTAATTGGAATTGGACATCTGAGCCATCCCCGAAAGTGAGGATGGGAATAGGACATCTAAGCCTACCCCAAAAGTGTAAATAGGAATAGGACGTCTAAGCCTAACTCTAAAGTGGAAATGAGAATAGGACATCTAAGCCTACCCCAAACGTGGAAATGGTAATAGGACGTCTAACCCTATGCCAAAGGTGAAAATGGGAATGGGAAGTCTAAGCCAACACAAAAAGTGAGGATGAGAATCAAAGTGGAAATGGGAATAAGACGTTTAAGCCTACACTCAAGGTTGAAATAGGAATAGTAAGTTTAAGCCTACCCTAAAAGTGAGGATGGGAATAAGACAACTAAATCTACCCCGAAAGTGAAAATAGGAGTAGGACGTCTAAGCCTACCCCAAGGGTGAGGATATAATTACGACATCTAAACCTACCCCAAAAGTGCAGATGGGAATAAGACATATAAGCTTACCACAAAAGTGGAAATTAGAATGGGACATCTAAGCCTACCGCGAAGGTGGAAACGGGAATAAGACGTCTAACCTTACGCTGAAGGTGGAAATGGGAATAGGATGTCTAAGCCAACCCAAAAAATGAGGATGGGAATCAGAGTGAAAATCAAAATAAGACGTCCAAGCCTAATCCAAAGGTTGAAATTTAAATAGGACGTCTAAGCTTACCCCAAAAGTGAGGATGGGAATAAAACATCTAAGCCTACCCTAAAAGTGGAAATGGGAATAGGACGTCTAAGCTTACCCCAAACATGAGGATGGAATTAGGACATCTAAGCCTACCCCAAAAGTGTAAATAGGAATAGGATGTCTAAGCCTACCTCCAAAGTGGAAATGAGAATAGGACATCTAAGCCTACCCCAAACGTGGAAATGGTAATAGGACGTCTAACCCTATGCCGAAGGTGGAAATGGGAATGAGACGTCTAAGCCAACACAAAAAGTGAGGATGGGAATCAGAGTGGAAATGGGAATAGGACGTTTAAGCCTACCCTGAAGGTTGAAAAAGGAATAGTATGTCTAAGACTACCCTAAAAGTGAGGATGGGAATAAGACATCTAAATCTACCACGAAAGTGGAAATAGGAGTAGGACGTCTAAGCCTTCCCCAAAGGTGAGGATATAATTACGGCATCTAAGCCTACCACAAAAATGTAGATGGGAATAAGACATCTTAGCTTACCACAAAATTGGAAATTAGAATGGGACATCTAAGCCTACCCCAAAGGTGGAAACGAGAATAGGACGTCTAACCTTACGCCGAAGGTGGAAATGGGAATATGATGTCTAAGCCAACCCAAGAAATGAGGATGGGAATCAGATTGAAAATGAGAATAAGATGTCCAAGCCTAATCCAAAGCTTGAAATTTGAATAGGACGTCTAAGCTTACCCCAAAAGTGAGGATGGAAATAAAACATCTAAGCATACCCTAAAAGTGGAAATGGGAATAGGACATCTAAGCTTACCCTAAACGTGAGGATGGAATTAGGACATCTAAGCCTACCCCAAAAGTGTAAATGGGAATAGGATGTCTAAGCCTACCTCCAAAGTGGAAATGAGAATAGGACATCTAAGCTAACCCAAAACATGGAAATGGTAATAGGATGTCTAACACTACGCCGAAGGTAGAAATGGGAATGGAACGTCTAAGCCAACATAAAAAGTGAGGATGGGAATGAGAGTAGAAATGGGAATAGGACGTTTAAGCCTAGCCTAGAGGTTGAAATAGGAATAAATAGGAATAGTAATAGTAAGTCTAAGCCTACCCTAAAAGTGAGGATGGGAATAAGACATCTAAATCTACCTCGAAAGTGGAAATTTGAGTAGGACGTCTAAGCCAAGGATATAATTAGGACATCTAAGCCTACACCAAAAGTGTAGATGGGAATACGACGTCTAAGCCTACCCCAAAAATGGAAATGAGAATAGGACATTTAAGCCTACCCCGAAGGTGGAAATGAGAATAGGATGTGTAAACATACCCCGAAGGTGGAAATGAGAATAGGAAGACTAAGCCTACCCGAAACATGGAAATGCAAATAGGACGTCTAAGCCTACCCCGAAGGTGAAAATGCGAATAGGAAATCTAAGCCTACGATGTAGGTGAGGGTGGGAATGGCACGTCGAAGCCTACCCTAGAGGTGGAAATGGGAATTATACGTCTAAGCTTACCCCAAGAGTTGGAATGGGAATAGAAAGTTTAAGTCTACCCTAAAGATAGAAATGGGAATAGGACCTCTAAGCTTACCCCAAAGGTAGAAATGAAAATAGGATGTCTAAGCCTACCTCGAAAGTGGAAATTAGAATTTGAGTTCTAAGCCTACCCCGAAAGCGAGGATGAAATAACACATCTAAGCCTACTTTGAAACTGGAAATGAGAATAGGACGTCTAAGTTTATCCCAAAAGTGAGGTTGGGGATAGGGCATCTATGCTTAAGACGAAAGTGGAAATGAGAATAGTTCATCTAAGCCTACCCCGAAGGTGGAAATGTAAATTGGACCTCTAAGCCAACTCCAAAGGTAAGGATGGAAATAGGACATCTAAGCCTACCCTGAAGGTGTAGATGGGTATAGGAAGTCCAAGCCTACCAAAAAAGTTGAAATGAGAATATGACGTCTAAGCCTAACCCAAAAGTGAAAATGATAATAGGACATTTAAGCCTACCCCGAAGGTGGAAATGGGAAAAGGACGTTGAAGCCTACCTCAAACATGGAAATGGGAATAGGACATCTAAGCCTACCCCAATTGTGGAAATGGGTAAAAAACTTTTAAGCCTACCATGAAGTTGAGGATGGGAATGGAACATCTAAGCCTACCCTGAAAATGCAAATGTGAACAGGACGTCAAAGCTTATGCCAAAGTTGGAAATGGGAATAGGACGTCTAAGCCTATCTCAAAGGTAGAAAAGAGAATAGGTTATCTAAGCCTACCATAAAGGTGAGGATGAGCATAAGACATCTAAGCCTACCCCAAAGGTGGAAATGGGAATAGGATGTCTAGGCCAACCACGAAGGTGGAACTGCAAGTAGGATATCTAAGCCTGCCCGGAAGGTGAGGATAGGAATAGGACATCTAAGCCTACTCCAAAAATGGAAATGGGAATTGGACATTTATGCCTACTCCAAAAGTAAGGATGGGAATAAAACATCTAAGCCTATTCCAAAAGTGGAAATGGGAATAGAAAGTGTTAGCATATTCTAAAGGTAGAAATGGGAATAAGACGTCTAAGCCTATCCCGAAGATGGAAATCGGAATGGGACATCCAAGGCTACCCTAAAAATTAGGAAGGGAATAGGACATCTAAGACTACCTCAAAGGTGAAAATAGGAATAGGATGTCTAAGCCTACTCCGAAAGTGGAAATAGGAATAAGACATCTAAGCCTACCCTAAAAGAGGAAATGAGAATACGATGTCTAAGCCTACACTGAAGTTGGTAATTGGAATAGGACATCTAAGCCATCCCCGAAAGTGAGGATGGGAATAGGACATCTAAGCCTACCATAAAAGTGGAAATGGGAATAAAACATCTAAGCCTACTCCAAAAGTGAGGATGGGAAAAGGGCATCTAAGCCTACCATGAAGGTGGAAATGGGAATAGGACATCTAAGCCTACCCCAAACGTGGTAATTGGAATAGGACATATAAGCCTACCCCAAAGCTGAGGATGGAAATAAGAAATCTAAACATACCTAACAAGTGTAGATGGGAATAGGACGTCCAAGCCTACCCTAAAAGTTGAATAGAGAATTGGACGTCTAAGCGTACCCCAAAGGTGGATATCGGAAAAGGACAACTAAGCCTACCCCGAAGGTGGTAATGGGAAACAGACGTCTAAGCCTACCATGAAGGAGTGGATGGGAATATGACATGTAAGCCTACCTCAAAGGTGGAAATGAAAATAGAACGTCTAAGCCTACCCCGAAGGTTGAAATTGGAATAAAATCTCTAAGCCAACCACGAAAGAAGAAATGGGAATATGTTGTCAAAGCCTGCCCCGAAGGTGAGGATGAGAATAGGACATCTAAGCCTACCGTGAAGGTGGAAATGGGAATAGGATGTCTAAGCCAAGACCAAAAATGAGGATGAGAATTAGAGTGGAAATGGGAATAGGATGTCTAATCCTTCCTTGAAGGTAGAAATGGTAATATGACATCTAAGCCTACCCCGAAGGTGGAAATGAGAGTAGGATGTTTAAGCCTACCCTGAAGGTGGAAATTGGAATAGGACATCTAAGACTACCAAAAAAATGAGGATGGGAATAGTACATATAAGCCTACCCTAAAGGTGGAAATGGGAATAGGACGTCTAAGCTTACTCCGAAGGAGAGGATGGAATTAGGACATCTAAGATAACTCCAAAAGTGTTGATTGGAATATGACATCTAAGGCAACCCCAAAAGTGAAAATGAGAATAGGACATGTAAGCTAGCCGGAAAGTGGAATTAGGAATATAACATCTAAGCCTACCCCGAAGATAAAAATGAGAATAGGACTTCTAAGCCTACCCCAAAGGTTGAAATGGAATAGGACTTCTAAGCCTACCCCAAAGGTGGAAATGGAAATAGGAAGAAATAGGATGTTTAAGCCTACCACATAAATGAGGATGGGAATAAGACAACAAAGCCTACCTCGATGGTGAAAATGAGAATAGGACCTCTAAGCCTACCCTGAAAGTGGTAATGGCAATAGGAAGTGTAAGCTTTTGTTAAATGTGAAAATGGGAATATGATGTCCAAGCTTACCCTGAAGGTGGAAATTAGAATTGGATGTCTAAGCCTACCTTGAAAGTGAGGATGGGAATAGGACATCTAAGCTTACCACTAAAGTAGAAATGACAATAGGACGTCTAAGCCTATCTCGAAAGTGAGGATGGGAATAAGGCATATAAGCCTACCCCGAATATGGAAATGGAAATAGGACGTCTAAACCTACCCAAGTGGAGAGGATGGAAATAGGACATCTAAGCCTACAGGGAAAGTGTAGACGGAAATTAGAAGTCTAAGCCTACGCCACAAATGAAAATGAGAACAGGACGTCTAAGCCTAACCCAAAAGTTGAAAAGCTAATAGGAGGTTTATGCCTACCGCAAAGTTGGAAATGGGAATAGGACGTTTAAGCCTACCCCAAACATGGAAATGGGAATAGGACGTCAAAGACTACCCTAAAGGTGGAAATGGGAATACGACATCTAACCCTACTACAAAGGTGAGGATGGGAACAGGACATCTAATCCTACCTGGAAAGTATAAATGGGAATAGGACATCTAAGCCTAGGCCAAAGATGGAAATCAAAATATAACATCTAAGCCTACCCTAAAGATAGAAATGGGGATAGGTTGTCTAAGCCAACCACCATGGTGAGGATAAGAATAGGACATTTAAGCCTACCCTGATAGTGAAAATGGGAATAGGACGTCTAATCCAACCCCAAAGGTGAGGATGGGAAGGTGAAGATGGGAATATGGCATCTAAGCCTACCTCAAAGGTGGAAATGGGGATAGGACATCTAAGCCTACCCCAAAAGTGAGGATGGGAATAAGACATCTAAGACAACCCCGAAAGTGGAAATGAGAATAGAAAGTATAAGTCTACCCCAACGGTAGAAATGGGAATAGGATGCCTAAGCCTAGCCTTAAGGTGGAAATGGGAATAGGGCATCTATGCCTACTCCAAAAATGAGGATGGCAATAGGACATCTAATCCTACCTCAAAGGTCAAAATGGGAATGGGACGTATAAGCCTACCCCGAAAGTGGAAATGGGAATAAGACGTCTAAGCCTACTCGGAGTGAGGAAATGTGAATATAATTTATAAGCCTCCCCTGAAGAAGGAAATTGGAATAGGAAGTCTAAGCCTACCCTTCTAAGCCTACCCAAAAGAGATGATGGGACTAGGACATCTAAGCCTACTTTGAAAGTGGAAATGGGAATGGGACGTCTAAGCCAACCCAAAAAGTGATAATGGGAATTAGAGTGGAAATGAGAATAGGACGTTTTAGGAAGTCTAAGCCTACCTCAAAAGAGATGATGGGACTAGGACATCTAAGCCTACCGTGAAAGTGGAGATGGGAATGGGACGTCTAACCTAACCCAAAAATTAAGGATGGGAATCAGAGTTGAAATGGGAATAGGACGTTTAAGCTTACCCTGAAGGTTGCAATAGGAATAGTAAGTCTAAGCCTACCCTAAAAGTGAGGATGGGAATAAAACATCTAAATCTACCCCGAAGGTGGAAATTGGAATAGAATGTCTAAGGCAACCCAAAAACTGAGGATGGGAATTAGAGTGAAAATGAGAATATAACGTCCAAGCCTAATCCGAAGGTTGAAATTTGAATAGGACGTCTAAGCTTACCCCAAAAGTGAGGATGAGAATAAAACATCTAAGCCTACCCTAAAAGTGGAAATGGGAATAGGACGTCTAAGCTTACCCCAATTGTGAGGATGGAATTAGGATATCTAAGCTTACCCAAAAAGTGTAAATGAGAATAGGATGTCTAAGCCTACCTCCAAAGTGGAAATGAGAATAGGACATCTAAGCCAACCCCAAACTTGGAAATGGTAATAGGACGTCTAACTCTATTCTGAAGGTGGAAATGGGAATGGGACGTCTAAGCCAACCCAAAAAGTGAGGATGGTAATTAAAGTGGAAATAGGAATAGGACGTTTAAGCCTACCCTGAAGGTTGAAACAGGAATAGTAAGTCTATGCCTACCCTAAAAGTGAGGATGGGAATAAGACATCTAAATATACCCCAAAAGTGGAAATAGGAGTAGGACGTCTAAGCCTACCCCATTGGTGAGGATATAATTAGGACATCTAAGCCTACCCTGAAAGTGTAGATGGGAATACGACGTCTAAGCCTACCCCAAAAATGGAAATGAGAATTGGACATCTAAGCCTACCCCGAAGGTGGAAATGGGAATAGGATGTCTAAACCTACCCTGAAGGTGGAAATGGGAATATGACAAATAAGCCTACCCGGAAGATGGAAATAAGAATAGGATGTCTAAGCCTACCCCAAAAGTGGAAATGCAAATAGGAAATCTAAGCCTACCATGTAGGTGAGTGTGGGAATGACACATCTAAGCCTACCGTGAAGGTGGAAATGGGAATTATACGTCTAAGCTTACCCCGAGGGTGGGAATGAGATTAGAAAGTCTAATTCTGCACTAAAGGTAGAAATGGGAATAGGACGTCTAAGCCTACCCCGAAGGTTGAATGGGAATAAGATGTCTAAGCCTACCCAAAAAGTGGAAATTGAAATAGGACCTCTAAGCTTACCCCAAAGGTAGAAATGAGAATAGGATGTCTAAGTCTACCCTGAAAGTGGAAATTAGAATTGGTCTTCTAAGCCTACCCCAAAAGTGAGGATGAAATAGCACATCTAAGCCTACTTTGAAAGTGGAAATAAGAATAGGACGTCTAAGTCTATCCCAAAAGTGAGGATGGGGATAGAGCATCTAAGCTTAACACCAAGGTGGAAATGGGAATAGGTCATCTAAGCCTACCATGAAGGTGGATATGGAAATTGGACCTCTAAGCCAACTCCGAAGGTGAGGATGAAAAAATGACATCTAAGCCTACCCCGAAAGTGTAGATGGGTATAGGAAGTCCAAGCTAACCAGAAAAGTTGAAATGATAATATGACGTCTAAGCCTAACAAAAAAGTGGAAATGGTAATAGAACGTCTAAGCCTACCCCGAAGGTGGAAATGGGAAAAGGATGTTGAAGCCTACCTCAAACAGAGAAATAGGAATGGGACATCTAAGTCTACCCCGATTGTGGAAATGGGTACAGGACTTTTAAGCCTACCACAAAGTTGAGGATGGGAATGGAACATCTAAGCCTACCTTGAAAATGCAAATGGGAATAGGACGTCAGAGCTTATGCCAAAGATGGATATGGGAATAGGACGTCTAAGCCTACCCCGAAGGTAGAAAAGGGAATTGGTTATATAAGCCTACCATGAAGGTGGGGATGAGCATATGACATCTACGCCTACCCCAAAGGTGGAAATGGGAATAGGACATCTAAGCCAACATCGAAGGTAGAACTGGGAGTAGGATATCTAAGCCTACCAGGTAGGTGAGGATAGGAATAGAACATCTAAGCCTACCAGGTAGGTCAAGATAGGAATAGAACATTTAAGCCTACTCCAAAGGTGGAAATGGGAATCGGACGTTAAGTCTACTCCAAAAGTGAGAATGGGAATAAGACATCTAAGCCTACCCCAAAGGTGGAAAAGAGAATAGAAAGTCTTAGCCTATCCTAATGGTAGAAATTGGAATAAGACGTCTAAGCTTATCCTGAAGATGGAAATCGGAATAGGACATCTAAGGCTACCCTAAAAAGTAGGAAGGGAATAGGACATCTAAGACTACCTCAAAGGTGGAAATGGCAATAGGATGCCTAAGCCTACTCTGAAAGTGAAAATAGGAATAGGACGTCTAAGCGTACCCTAAAAGAGGAAATGAGAATATGACGTCTAAGCCTACCCTGACGTTGGTAATTTGAATAGGACATCTAAGCCATCCCCGAAAGTGAGGATGAGAATAGGACATCTAAGCCTACCACAAAAGTGGAAATGGGAATAAAATGTCTAAGCCTACCCCGAAAGTGAGGATGGGAATATGGCATCTAAGCCGATCATGGCCTATCATGAAGGTGGAAATGAGAATAGGACATCTAAGCCTACCCCAAAGCTGAGGATGGAAATAAGACATCTAAGCATACCTCAAAAGTGTAGATAGAAATAGGACATCCAAGCCTACCCCAAAAGTTGAAATGAGAATAGGATGTCTAAGCATACCCTAAAGGTGGAGATGGGAAAAGGACATCCAAGCCTACCCTGAATGTGGAAATGGGAAATAGACGTCTAAGCCTATCATGAAGGACAGGATGGGAATATGACATCTAGGCCTACCTCGACGGTGGAAATGGGAATAGAACATCTAAGCCTACCCCGAAGGTCGAAATGGGAATAAAATGTCTAAGGCTACCTCGAAAGAAGAAATGAGAATATGTTGTCGAAGCCTGCCCCGAAGGTGAGGATGAGAATAGGACATCTAAGCCTACTATGAAGGTGAAAATGAGAATAGGATGTCTAAGACAAACCCAAAAGTAAGGATGAGTATTAGAGTGTAAATGAGAATAGGACGTCTAAGCCTTCCCCGAAGGTAGAAATGGGAATATGACATCTAAGCCTACCCCAAAGGTGGAAATGGAGTAGGATGTCTAAGCTTACCCTGAAAGTGAGAATGAGAATAAGACATCTAAGCCTACCCAGAAGGTGTAAATGGGAATAGAAAGTCTAAGCCTACCTAAAATGTAGAAATGGGAATAAAACGTCTAAGCTTACCCCAAAGGTGGAAATGGGAATAGGAGATCTAAGACTACCCCAAAAATGAGGATGGGAATAGTACATCTAAGCCTACCTTAAAGGTGAAAATGGGAATAAGACGTCTAAGACTACTCCGAAGGAGAGGATGGAATTAGGACATCTAAGATAACTCAAGAAGAGTTAAAGGGAATATGACGTCTAAGGCAACCCCAAAAGTGAAAATGAGAATAAGACGTCTAAGCATAGCCCGAAAGTGGAAATGGGAATAGAACGTCTAAGCCTACACCGAAGGTCAAAATGACATAGAAATGGGAATAGGACTTCTAAGCCTACCCCAAAGGTGGAAATGGGAATAGGATGTTTAAGCCTACCACATAAATGAGGATGGAAATAAGACATCTAAGCCTACCCTGATGCTGGAAATGAGAATAAAACGTCTAAGCCTACCCCAAAAGTGGTAATGACAATACAAAGTGTAAGCTTTCCTTAAAGGTGAAAATGGGAATATGATGTCTGAGCTTACCCTGATGGTGGAAATTAGAATTAGAAGTCTAAGTCTACCTTTTAAGTGAGGATGGGAACATGACATCTAAGCCTACCACTAAAGTAGAAATCACAATAGGATGTCTAAGCCTATCCCGAAAGTCACGATGGGAATAGGGCATCTAAGCCTACCCAAAGATGGAAATGGAAATAGGATGTCTAAA
Organism: Phalaenopsis equestris; assembly: GCF_001263595.1. NCBI lineage: Eukaryota > Viridiplantae > Streptophyta > Magnoliopsida > Asparagales > Orchidaceae > Phalaenopsis > Phalaenopsis equestris. The sequence continues at coordinate 574,742 of NW_018165173.1, forward strand.
CCTACCCCAAAGGTGAGGATGGAAATAGGACATCTAAGCTTACCGGGAAAGTGTAGACAGAAATTAAAAGTCTAAGCCTACCCAAAAAATGGAAATGAGAATAAGACGTCTAAGCCTAACCCAAAAGTTAAAAAAGCTAATAGGATGTTTATGCCTACCGCAAAAGTGGAAATGGGAATAGGACGTTTAAGCCTACCTCAAACATGGAAATGGGAATAGGACGTCAAAGCCTACCCCAAAGGTGGAAATGGGAATAGGGCATCTTACCCTACTATGATGGTGAGGATGGGAAAAGGACATTGAATCCTACCCCGAAGGTAGAAATGGGAATAGGACATCTAAGCCTAGGCTGAAGGTGGAAATGGGAATATGATGTCTAAGCCTACCCCAAAGATAGAAGTGGGGATAGGTTGCTTAAGCCTACCACCATGGTGAGGATAAGAATAGGACATTTAAGCCTACCCTGAATGTGGAAATGGGAATAGGACATCTAATCTAACACTGAAGGTGGAACTGGGAATAGGACGTCTAAGCCTACCCTAAAGGTGAGGATGGGAATAAGATATCTAAGCCTACCACAAAGGTGGAAATGGGAATAGAACTTCTACACCTACACCAAAAGTGAGGATGAGAATAAGACATCTAAGACAACCCCGAAAGTGGAAATGGGAATAGAAAGTGTAAGTCTACCCCAATGGTAGAAATGTGAATAGGATGTCTAAGCCTACCATTAAGGTTACCCCTAAGGTGGAAATGAGAATAGGGCATCTATGTCTACCCCAAAAATGAGGATGGAAATAGGACATCTAATCCTACCTCAAAGGTTGAAATGGGAATAAGACATATAAGCCTACCCCAAAAGTGGAAATGGGAATAGGACGTCTAAGCCTACCCAGAGTGAGGAAATGAGAATATCATTTGTAAGCCTACCCTGAAGGTGGAAATTGGAATAGGAAGTATAAGCCTACCTCAAAAGAGTTGATGGGACTAGGACATCTAAGCCTACCCTGAAAGTTGAAAATGGAATAGGATCTTTAAGCCTTCCTCGAAAGTGAGGATGAGAATAGAGCATCTAAGCTTACTACAAAGGTAGAAATGTGAATAGGACGTCTAAGCCTACCCCGATGGTGGAAATGGGAATAAAAGGTCTAAGCCTACACCGGAAGTGAGGATGGAAATAGGACATCAAAGCTTACCCCTAAAGTGTAGATAGAAATAGGATGACTAAGCCTACTCAAAAAGTGGAAATGAGAATAGGACGTCTAAGCTTACCTTGAAGGTGAAAATGGGAATAATACATTTAAGCCTACCATGAAGGCGAGGATGGGAATTGGACATCTAATCCTACCCCGAAGGTGGAAATGGGAATAGAATGTCTAAGCCTACCCCAATGGTGGAAATGCTAATAAGACATCTAAGCCTACCTTGAAGTGGCAAAAGGTAATATGTTGTCTAAGCCTACCCCAATGATGAGGATAAGACTAGGACATATAAGCCTGACCCAAAGGTGGAAATGGGAATCGACCATCTAACCCTATCGTGAAGGTGCAAATGGGAATAAGACGTTTAAGCCTACCCCAAAGGTTGAAATGGGAATAAGACGTCTAAGCCTACCCAGATGGTGGAAATGAGAATAGGTTGTTTAAGCCTACCTCAGAGGACGACATGGGAATGGGACGTCTAAACCTACTCCAAAAGTGAGGATGGAAATCAGAGTGGAAATTTGAATAGGACTCTTAAGCCTACCTCGATGGTGGAACTGGGAATAGGACGAGTAAGCTTACCACGAAGGTGAGGATGGGAATAGGACATTTAAGCCTACCACAAAAGTAGATATGGGAATAAGATGTCTAAGCCTACACCAAAAGTGAGGATGGGAAGGAAATCTAAGCCTACCTAGAAGTTTGAAATGGAAATAGAAAGTTTAAGCCTACCCTAAAGATAGAAATGGGAATAGGACGTCTAAGCGTGCCCTGAAGGTCGATATGGGAATAGGACGTCTAAGCCTACCCTGAGAATGAGGATGGGAGTGAGACATCTAAGCCTACCCCGAAGGTGGAAATGAGAATTGAACCCAAAAGTGGAAAAGGAAATAGGACGTCAAAGCCCTCCCCGAAAGTGGAAATGGTAATAAGATGTCTAAGCCTACCCCAAAGGTAAAAATTTGAATAGGACATCTAAGCATACGCTGTAAGTGAGGATGGGAAAAGTGCATCTAAGCCTTTCCCTAAGGTGGAAATGAGAATAGGACGTCTAAGCCTACCCCGAAGGTGGAAAAGGAAATAAGACATCTAAGCCTACCCTGAAGGTGAGGATGGAAATAAGACATCTAAACCTACCCCGAAAGTGTATATGAGAATAGGACATCTAAGCCTACCCAAAAAGTTGAAATGAGAATAGGACGTCTAAGCCTACCTCGAAATAAGAAATGAGAATACGATGTTTAAGCCTACTCCAAAGGTGGAAATGGTAATAGCACGTCCATGCTTACCCCAAACATGGAAATGGTAATAGGACGTCTAAGCCTACCCCGAAGGTGGAAATGAGAATAGGACGTCTAAGCCTACCACAAAGGTGAGGATGGGGATAGGACGTCTAATCTTATCCAAATGGTGGCAATGGGAATAGAACATCTAAGCATACTTCAAATGTGGAAATGGGAATAGGACTTCTAGGCCTATGCCGAAGGTATACATGGGAATAGGACATCTAAGCCTACCCCGACAGTGGAAATGTGAATAAGTTGTCAAAGCTTACATTGTAGGTGAGGATGAGAGTAGGACCTCTAAGCCTACTACGAAGGTGGAAATGGAAATAGAATGTCTAAGGTAAACCCAAAAATAAGGATGGGAATTAGAGTGGAAATGGGAATAGGACATCTAAGCCCACCCCGAAGGTGGAAATGGGAATAGGACGTCTCTAAGCCTACCTAGCCTACCTTGAAGGTGAGGATGAGAATAGGACATCTAAGCCTACCCTAAAGGTGGAAATGCGAATATGATATCTAATCATACCCCGAACATGGAAATGGGAATAAGACGTCTAAGGTTTCCCCAAAGGTGGAAATGGGAATAGGATATCTATGCCTACCACGAAGGTGAGGATGGGATTGAGATATCTAAGCCTACCCCGATGGTGAAAATGGGAATAGGACATCTGATCCATGATTACTGCTTTTATGCAAAAGTGTAACAATAATTTTTACTTTATATTTCACTTATTTTTCCTTATTTTACAAAGAAATCAAAAACTTGATCCTGAAGAAAAATAAGAATTTAACTTCTAATTTATATATATTAAGATACTACGCAAGTATACGTATCTTTATCAAGTAATATATGACTTTTTGTTTAAAACTTGAATATCGAACCCACAGGGAAGATATGCAATATGCACTTTTTGGAAAACATTCTATTTTTAAAAAGATAATTATATAAACTAAAGACGTTTTCGCAGTAAAGAAAGTTTAAATATTTTTGGAAATTTTTCTATTTTAACAAAAACAGTACAAGCTTTAAAGATAACTTGAGTTTTTGTAGAAGAAAAGCACTAAATATGAGAATATCCTTCTCCTTATCATGAATCAGTAATAAGTATAGGAATTATGTTGTTGAAGTATGCATATTGTGTTGTGCCAAATAGGAGCAATAATATTCTTTACCCTTACTAGAGAAGCTATAAAGAACATTGGCTAATTTAAAGTTTTAATAGTTCTGAAGACCGACTAGGTAAGGAATATACTAGCTTTGACTATAGAGTTCCCTCGAATCCCTCCTCTTAGGGGCTAACATCTCGTATCAGAACCTGAAAACATAAACCAAGTTGGGGGCTTTAACCTGTCACTTTAAAGTCCTCTAACTCTACACCCTTCAATGAATATTTCCCTATTTATTTGCACTCAATCATATGAACTACATTCTCATTCATACAACCTCATGTAATTCTTTCCAGTTGCTGACTGAGACAATACCAGCCCAGTTCTTACATATTCTCACAACAAATTTTAACATCAGGATTGGCCAAATCAAGAAGTAAATGAACCACATGGATTTAAATTATCACAACTTCTTCCAACATTAAAGATCATTACTCTCCACAACTTCGATCCAACACTTAATTGCTTATCATTTTAAGAAGAAAGATTAAAAAAACTACTTAAAATTCATATAGAAAATAAAACCACCCTTTAGTTTAAAAGTAGAAATCATTGTCAAACCAACAATAAGTCTCAATTAAAACCAAAAGTAGTCTAAAACAAAAGATAAAAACTTATCTCAAGTCCTCCACCAAACTCTTGAAGTTATTTTGAATCTCTTCTCTATTAAAACACTCTCAATAAAAAACTAAAAAAAAAGATAAATATGCGGTGCATGAAAATCTCTCCAACTAAATCCCCAATTTTTGAACATTCAAAACTTTCTCAGTACTTTTAGGACAACTTTTAAAGTCTTAATCTTCCTTCATGTATAATTCTCCAAAAGGTGCCTTGCTATCTCTTCAAAATTTGTCTTGATTTGACGTATTTCCCAAGAGATGCAACCTTTTGCAATAATTTATGTCCATGGTGGTTGTAACCACTTATTAAGCCAATAGGTGCCTCAAAAACCTCTTCAAAATTCATAAAAACCTAATTTACTCATCCAATAACTGCCACTAGTGGTTAAGCGTGAGGCCTCTCGCGCTTAGGCATGGCCTTCTCTGTTTACCCAGCGCTTAAGCGTCGGATCTGACACTTAGGCGCCAAAACACTTTTGCACATTTTTCACCTATTTACTCCAAATTTGATCATTTTTCACTCCTTTAAGCATTTTTCACCTTTTTACCTGTACTTGAAAGAAAAACACAATAATACCTTCCATTAAAGCACAATATCTCAAAAATATGTATAAAAATGTGTCTAAAAATACTTTATATTTTAGGCATCACAAAATCCCCAAAACCTAAAATACTACTTGTCCTCAAGTGACACTTTAATCTTTAAAAACTTAATATTAGTTTCTTTAGGAGTTACTAAAATATAGATTTAGAAATATAGTAATCCAATTTATAATTAATATTAAGTAAATGAGACCAACTTAAAGTTTAGAAATTTTTAATGTTAAGAAAGATGAAAATATGAGTTCCTATCTAATTAAAAAATATTGTACGTCTTCCCATTTTAGAATTTAGTTCTTCTATTATCTCCACTTAAAAAAATTTAATTAAGAATAATCTAATTATCTATTATCTTCTATTATCTAATTCCACCAAGAAATCTTCCCTTTAGATGTTCCCTAGCCTTCCAAAATTGCAATTTTGAGATGTTGAAGGTGACGGGAGGCATAAAAATGGTGATTTTCGGGCCAAAACTTCACTTTTAACCATTCGTAAATCGATTTTCATGAACCAACGCTTAAGCGCAGGTAAGTTGCGCTTAAGCTCCTACCTCTTAGGTTGGCTTGCACTTAAGCTCGAGATGTGGTGCATAGGCGCGAGTGCACGATTTTCAAAATTTCTAAATTAAAATAAAATGCACTATTCGCCTAAGTAAACCACCCTAAAAGGTCTCATAGCACTTAAATGACTATTTTCAACTTCCTATAACTCCCCTCTCTCTCAAAATTCTCCATAATAACTATTTGAGGCTAAAAATAACACAAATTTTCACACAAAAAACTTATATTAATTCACAAACAAGTACAAACACCTTTAAAAACTTAATTCTCACTCCAAATAGTCTTGGATTAGAAAATCTTTCTAAATACAAATACAAAACAATCATTTTACAATTAAACACATACAAGAAGTCATAAACACTAAAAACAAGACTTAAACACTAAACCACAGGAGAAAAATAACTTCTAACACACAAATTCTAACACTAAACTTAGTTCAAATTCTAACACTAAACTTAGCTAAACTTAGTTCCATTCTTCATTCGAAGGAACAAATTCCCGTCTTTCATTAGTCTCTCTAGGAATATAGAGTTGATAAACGGGTGGTGGTGACGAGCTCTGATATTATTTTCTTCAATCCACGTTTTCTTTATGAACATCGCCTTATTCGCTTCCTCTATGTAACTTGTGTGGCTAAATTGCTTCTTTAATTTCCATCCAATATGCTCTTGATGTGCATGTAACTCAAGTACTTTGGTCTCCAATAAAGCCATAGTATTCTCAATTTTGTTGATCTTGTCTGATATCCCTTCAATACTAACGACTAAGAAACCATTATAGATCTCTTGTGCACTTTGACTAATGAACCTCTTCCTCATGGTTTCTTCCTTCTTCTTCAAATCCATCTCCCATGAAGTCATTTCCTCTAAATCTCACTTTCTCTTAGACTTTTAGGGCTAGAAATGATCTTGGGTGAAATTCCTTCACAAAACCCTTCTATTTATATGCCTAAATGTTCCAATAACTCTAGACACGTTTAGAAACTCCCTAGGCACATTTTTACAAACTATTTGGCAGTTAAACCTTCTAGAATATTAATTTCATACACGTGTTTAAACTTCCGCGGATAAACGCCGGATCTGGTGCTTAAGCGTTAGTGCACATTTTTGCACTAGTCAACTTAACATCCAAATTCTCATTCTAACGTGTCTTGGTAACTAAATAATGTCTTAAAATCTTTACTGACACAGAATAGTTTTGAAAATACTACCCCAATTTTATTAATCACACACAAAATAAAAATCAAAATAAAAAACAGTTGATAACTATGGGTTGTCTCCTACAAAAATCTTGGTTTTACGTCATCAGCCCGACGTAACCAATGCTCATTCTGGTTTACCCAACATCATTCCATCATTATATTTATGCTGATCCCCTATATAATAAGGTTTCAGTCTATGTCCATTCACTCACAGCTCCATAAGGATAAACTTTTATCACAACAAATGGGCTCATCCACCTAGACTTAAGTTTGCATGGAAATAATCTTAACCTTACATTATATAGCAAAACTTGTTGCCTGGCTGAAAATTTTTAGTAAAAATCCTTCGACCATGCCACATCTTCATCTTTTCTTTATAAATCTTGGTACTCTCATAAGATTCATTCCTTATCCCTTCAAGCTCATTTAATTGAAATAGCCTTTTCTCACAGGCATCTTTCAAATTATAATTGAACTCTTTAATCACCCAACATGCTTTATGCTCAAGTTCAACTATTAAGTGACATGATTTCCTAAATATTAGCCTATATGGGGACATTCTTATAGGAGTTCTGTATGTAGTTCTATAAGTCCACAAAGCTTATTCAAGTTTGACTGACCAATCCATTTTTGTTGGATTAAAAGATTTTTTTACAAATCTTTTAATTTTTCGATTGGATAATTAAGCCAAACCACTTGTTTGAGGATGATAAGCAGTAGAAATCCTATGATTTATATGTTTTTTCCTTAATAACTTCTCCATTATGGCATTTCTGAAACGGGCATTTCTGAAATGACTCCCCCCATCAGTAATGATAACTCTCGGCATCTCAAATCTACAAAATATGTTTGTTTTCAAAAATTTTGTAACACTTTAAGCATCACATCAAGGTAAAGCAACACCTTCTATCCAAATGGATACATAGTCCACTGCTAATAGAATGTATAAATTTCTGAAAGATGGTATAAATGGTCCCATGAAATCTAATCCCTAAAAATATGTTTCAACTTCTAGCATATAATTGAGGGGCATCTCATTTCTTCTAGAAATATTGCCTACCCGGTGACATCTATCACAAGTTTAGATATAAGCATTAACACTCTAAAAATTGTAAGTCAATTGAATCCATATTGTAAAATTATTGTAAAATTTTGTATGTTTTATTAACACCAAAATGTCCCCCAAAATTAGAATTATGACATTTTTTGATAATTTCAAAAGTTTCTTCTAATGGTACAAATCTTCGAATAATTAGATCCTTTCTTTATTTATATAAAAATGGGTCATCCAAAAAATAAGTCTTAGCTTCAAAAATAAATTTCCTCTTTTGTTGGTATATCAATCCATAGGTTATAATATCGCTAACAATAAAGTTCACAATGTCGGCATACCACGGAACACACCACTCATTAATAATGAACAGTTTTTCCTCTGGAAAATGTTCATTTACAGAGTGATTTTTCTAACCCAAGGCTAGACAAATTATCAGCAATTTGATTTTCAGTCCCCTTTTGATCTACTATTTCAAAATAAAATTTTTGTAAAAGAATAATCCATCTTATAAGTCTATGTTTAGCATCCTTCTTTTTCATTAAGTACTTAATATCAAAACGATCTGTATGCACTTCACAATGCACAATGAGTTCCAATTAAATATGATCAAAATTTATCAAAATCATATATTATTGCTAATAACTCGTTTTCAGTTGTTATATAATTGATTTGAGTTTCATTAAGAGTTTTACTAGCATAGTAAATTACTTTGAAAAATTTTATCATATCTTCATATAAAACAGCTCCAATAGCATAATCACTAGCATCAAACATCAGAATCACTTGCATCACACATCAATTCAAAAGGTTTTTCCCAGTTTAGTGAAACTATAATTGGTGCAGTGATTAATTTTTCTTTTAATAAATTAAATGCTTTTAGGCATTCCTTATCAAAATTGAAAATTGCATCTTTCTTTAGTCAATGGCGTAAAAGCTTAGCAATTTTTGAAAATTCTTTAATATATTGCCTGTAGAATCCAGCATGTCCTAAGAAACTCCTAATTTCTCTTACATTCATTGGATAAGGCAAATTAGGGATCACTTGAATTTTAGTAGGATCTACTTCCATACTATTTTCTAATATTTGTTGACCTAATACAATTCCCCCTGCTACCATAAATTGGTATTTTTTCCAATTAAGGACTAAATTTGTTTCTTCACAACGCTTAAGAACTTTAGATAAATGTTCTAAACATGATTCAAATGAAGTTGCAAACACTGAAAAACATCCATGAATACTTCAATCCCTTTTTCAATTAAATTACAAAAAATTGCCATCATACATCTTTGAAATGTAGCAGGGGCATTTCATAAAATAAAGGGCATCCTTCTAAATACAAAAGCACCGTAAGGACTGGTAAAGTTGTTTTCTCTTAATCCTCAGGAGATATTTGTATTTTGTGATAACCAATATGTCCATCTCTAGTATATCAATCTTGAAAATAAACGTATTTATACCCAGCTAGTCTATCCAGCATTTGATCTAGAAAGGGTAATGGAAAATGATCTTTCCTAGTGGCATGCTTTAAATTTGCCATATCAATGCATATTTGCCATCCTGTAACTTGTCTAGTAGGTATTAATTTGTTATGTTCATTCACAGTTACAATTACTCCTGTTTTCTTAGGAACATACTGAATTAGACTAACCCATGCACTATCTGAAATAGGGTAGATAATTCCAGCATCCAACCACATTATAATTTCTTTCTTAACAACTTCTTTCATAACAAGATTCAGTCTCCTTTGAGGAGCAGTCCTAGGTTTGCAGTTCTCTTCCATATGAATTCTATGCATACAAATTGAAGGATTGATTCCTTTAATATCAACAATTGTCCATCCAAAGGCTTTCTTAAAGTTTTTCAAAGTTTTTATCAAATTTTCTTCTTCTTCCTTTGTCAAATTCAAGGAAATTATAATAGGTAAAGTAGAGGAATCTCCTAAAAAGACATATTTATTTTAAATGTTCAGGAAGTAACTTCAACTCAAGTTTTGGAGGTTTTTCAATTAATGGACAAAATGATTTATCATTGTTTATCGTGACCAAAATTTCAAAACTTTTTCAAACATAGTTTGAATCTTCGTTAAAAAGTTCTTTACATCGATTTAATTCCTCTTCTTGCTTGTGTTCCAAATCTTTTTCTTCAGATTTTTCTTCATAAGTTATTTTGAAATGACATTCACTTCGATATGTTATAACATCCATCCTGTAACATTCATCATTTTTACCTTTTGTAGGATATTTCATTGATTTTGAAATATTGAAAGTAACAGTTTGCTCATTGACGCACATTATTAATTCCCTTTTCTACACATCTATCATTACTCTTCCTATGGCTAGGAAAGGTCTCCCCAAAATGATAGGTATCTCTTTATCTTCCTTCATATCTCACAAAATGAAATCAACAGGAAAGTTAAATTGATCCACTTTCACTAGGACATCTTCTATAACTCTTTTAGGGTTTATTGTTGAATGATCTGCTAACTGCAGAGCTACAGTAGTAGGGGTTATTTCTCCTAATCCCAATCTTTTGAATATTGATAATGGTGTAAGGTTAATTCTTGCACATAAATCACATAAAGCTTTCCCATAAAATTTGTCTCCTATTGTACATGGAATTGTAAACCTATGAGGACATTTAAGCTTTTCAGGAAGCTTTTTCAGAATTACAGCTCTGCACTCCTCACTAAGTGCAATAGTCTCATTATCTTCAAACTTATTTTTCCAGCTGGGAATGTCCTTCATAAACTTTACATAGCTTGACATTTGTTCTAAGGCTTCAGCAAAAGGAATATTAATTGTAAGCTTCTTAAATATTTCCAGAAATTTTGAAAATTACTTATCCAACTTCTGCTGAAAAAGTCTCAGATGAAATGGAGGTGGTGGATTTTTCAAATCAATTTTTAGTGGAGAAATAGGTCTTTCAGAATCTTTTAGAGAGACCTCTTTTGATTCTTCAATCTACTTCAATTTCTTTTTTCAATTTCTTTTTGAACCATACCTTCCAAACTCTCTTCTGCTTCTAAGTTGAACAGCTTTTACTTGCCCTTTATTCTGGTCTTTTGGATTTTCTTTAGTATTACTAAGAAGTACTCCTTGGGATATATTACTTAATGAATTTGTTATTTGCCCAAGTTGATTCTCAATATTTCTAATTGTAGCTCCTTGACTTTGTAATTGATTTTGCATTTGTAACACCACTTCTTCTATAGACAACTTATTCTCCTTAATGTGTGTATTACTATTGAAATTTGAAAGACAAGTAGATCTATAATTATTATTTCCTTGGTTGTTCGAGTTTCCTAATGGGTTTACTTGATTGTTCCCCCATTGCTGATTATTACCACTCGAATTGTTGTTTCAGTTAAAGTTGGAATGGTCTTTCCAACCTGGGTTGTAATAATTTGAATATGGGTTATTCTACTTGTTATTTATGGCATTCAAAGTTTCTAATGATGCTTGAGAATCTATTGAGAATCTACAATTTGGCCTAATAAATTCTCTTCAATCATGGAAATTTGTTGAGAAAAATTCATTTAAAATTGGTCTAACTTTCTTAAAATTACAGTTGAAATTGCAACAACTTGATTTGCTAACATAGTAAATGCATCAGTTTCATGAATATGGGCTACTTTCTTAGGATTCACCCTCTCAGAAGGCCATTAAAAATTATTGGTAGCCATTTTTTAAATTAAAGCATAGGCATCATGAAATGGTTTTGACATTAATGAACCACGAGTAGAGACATAGATAATTGATCTAAGAGATCCAACAAATCCATTATAAAAAGTTTGAATTATTAACTAATCTGGTATAGCATGGTGTGGATACTTACTTAAGAGTTCTTTAAATCTTTCCCATGCTTCATAGATTCCCCTTTAAACACAATAAAAGATGTAATATCTTTTCTAAGCTTTGCAGTTCTTGATGGTGGAAAATATTTAGCAAGGAATTTTTTGTGCTAAATCACCCCATGTTCTGATAGATCCAGGTGCTAACGAATTCAACCACATCTTAGCTTTATCCTTCAATGAGAAAAGAAATAACCTAAGTCTTATGGCATCATCTGATACACCATTGTATTTAAATATAGCGCACAATGATAGAAAATTGGCGAGATGTAAATTTGGATCTTCTGTTGGTGATCTCCCAAACAGATTTTTTGATACCATTTGGATAATAGCAGGTTTAAGCTCAAATGAATTAGCCACTATAATAGGTTTTCGAATACTATAATAAAGTTCATCTACAGTAGGGTTGGCAAAATCTCTTCAAGGTCTAAACTCTTGATGAATTTCAGCATTTTAATCATTTTGGTTTGCCATTTCTATAATTTTTTTGGATTTTTCAAGATTCTTAATTTTTTTGGTTTTCTGATTTTTCTAACAGTTTTCTCTAATTCAGAAGCGTAGGGCATTAGTCCTTCAGAACCTGAACTACGAATACACTAACATAAAATAAAATAAAACTAAACACACAAAAAAAAAAATACAATAACTTAAAGTTTAAATAAGACTTTCTAAAAAGAAAAATTTGCATTTAAATCAATAGATTCTTTATAATTTTCACCTCACTTCACTGATAACAGCGCCAAAAACTTGATCCGCGATAACGGTATCTAAGCAACAAGTTAAAAATAATTTTGATTATATTTTTCATTTAAATTTCCTTATTTTACAATAAAACTAAAAACTTGATCCTGAAGAAAAATAAGAATTTAACTTTTAATTTATATATACTGAGATACTACGCAAGTATGCGTATCGTTATCAAGTAATATAAGTCTTTTTTATTATGACCTGAATATCGAACCCACAGGAAAGATATACAATTTGAAATTTTTGGAAAACTTTCTATATTTAAAAAGATAATTATTTATACATATTGACCTCACTTTTGGTTGAGGTTTAATTTTTCCTCTTTAGTAGGCTAAGGTCTAGCCATATAAAAATGTAAGACTTAATTTTCCACATTTAAAATATTTTCTAATTAATAAACACCCCATAACTTAAAATAATTCTTAAAATTCAAATAAAATTCAAAAAAAAAATCATGAAATTTGGTCCAAAGGCTTCCCTGGTCTAGGTCTACCTCCAGTAAAACTTTCAAGGGATTAGGATTTACATTGGTCAAGTTAGAAATTTTCTTTGAAAAATCCTATTTTTGAATTAAAAATAATTATATAGATTAATTAAATTTTGAAAAATCACACTTTCTCCTCTGATGTCTCAGTTGACACATGAGTGAGGCATGATAAAAATTCCAAAGTCATTTGGATTAAATTTGATGAATTATGAAGTGATAGAGCCTTTGGGGCAAATGTGTAATTTTACAAATTTAGCCTTAATTAACATTTAGGCCAAATTTCAGAAAGGGAAATGGGAAATCTTTGATTTTAATTAACATATTTGGATGTTTGAAACACAAGGGGCTGGTAGAAACCAACCTCACTTCTCACTTCTCCTAATTAAAAATGATAAATTTGCAATTTCCTTAAATTACATAAATTTGGGAGTCTAGCCGATTAAATGATCTTAGATTTAGGGGGTATGATTTTGGGTGTCAATAAATCACTAATTTAATACCCTTATTTGATGAACAAAAAAACAAAAACATGAATCATCCTCATCACTTATAAGTCAATTTCATTTGCAATGACTAAGATACTCACCAAAATCTTAAGGGCTTAGTAGTGACTTAGGCTAAATCAAGTTTCATTTAAATAAGGATTAGAAAAGTAAACATCATTGAAATTTAAAACATCTTTCAAGCACTACAAGCCCAAGTCAAAATTCGGCTAAGTCTTTTAAACTTATCTCTTTAAGGGTCTTCACCCACATAATTCTTAAATTGAATTATGAGTGATAATTACCCTATTCTTAGGGATAATTGAGACATCAATGCTAACTGAGCACTAAGGGTATTTACAAGATGAATTATTAAGCAACATATTAAGTTTAAAAGAACTCGGGATTTTCCTCCAGGCAGCGAGAGAGTAGCACGGACTTGTTTTTTGCTCTAGATCTGTTGGATACCTTAGAGATCTATTAAACTTAATACGTTTTGCTTGACAAAATCATCCTTAATTAAACTTCTAAGGACCCACCAAGATATGACATAGGGTTAAGAAAACTACCAAAACCTTACTTTTTTTGCCTCTACATGATCTGCCCTCACACGCTTTTTAAGTTTTAGGTGGTGGAATGAGAAGACTCATCAGGTACGCTTTTACAGTATACAACGTCATCTTTCTTCTACTTTTATGCTATACTCTTATGCTTACACAAATTTGCATGCTAAACAACTATGTCATGCACCCCGTACGAAAACTAAAACTAACAGGATAGCCACAAAACCAAAACCAAAACTAAAACTAAAATCAATCACGATAGAATTCACTGCCACAACATTCATAATAAAAACTAACACAAAATTTAATCACAAACATCACCCAAAACCACGATTACAACTAAATTAAGATGTCTATATCGGATAATTGAGAATTCCTTGGAGGAGGTAACCTATGATTGCTAACGAGCTTCCTACGGTTTAAATGAAATTATGGAACTCATTAAGTTGAGTTTAGTAAGTTCATTTGGACCAAGAGAATCTGAGAATCTAATAGAAAACAGTGGTGCCGGAATGAGGGAACCGTAGAATCATAACCGGTGCCGCTCTAATAATTTTTAACATGCCCCCATAAAATTTAAAGAACTACAACCATAGGGCCACCTGATTTCACCTCATAAATTGACACACTAGAAAACTCAAACTCATCACGACAAGGAGCTTAGAGCTAGCATGGTGGGTAGCACGGCCATCTTCAACAGCAAAACCTGTCTTCCCCAGTTAAACCAATCTTCCTTAGATATATGCAACAAAGCCATAAGACTTCGAGGTTGCTTGCTTATGCAATGTAAATCCTAACCTTATCTTTAGGCCTTTGCACAGCCTTGCTATACAATATAAGTCCTAACTCGTCTTAATATTTTGAGGTTGTCGTTCGTCATGACCTAAATCCTCACATCTTCCAGGTTATTTGTGTGATAGTTTCATAAGAATGTAAGCCCTAACGAATAAAATTGACAGGATGAAACACCTAAATATTTCTCCTTAAAAATAAAGCCAAAAATGAGGATAGCTTGGGAAGTCACCGGGGTTCTCCTTTGGATCCATAACATCCTCTAGTTTTTCCTCCATTAGACTCTACAAGAAAATGTTCCAAATTTTAACCAATCCCCTTTCACACCTCTACGTCTGATCTGATTGAAAATTCCTACACTTTGAAACTCCTCGAAGATAATATTTTCTGATTTTTATCAAAAGTCTTCTTAGGTGACTTTGGTCATTTAAGATGTAAGTAATTAACTATTCTTGCCCTTATAAGAAGCATGTCTGAACCCAGCTTAATATAAACCATATTTAATTCTTTATATTAAATAGGGGAACTTAGCGGCAAATATAAAGGTTTCGCAGATCAAATGGATGTTTCGCAGATAATAGGGGAACTTAGCGGCAAATATAAAGGTTTCGCAGATCAAATGGATGTCATATATTCCTTAATTTATTTGATCGAGCCTTTATTCTTCGACTTGTGTTTATTCTTCGAGATAGATACAGGATTTGAGGTAGAACGCTCTTTCATTTAAACTATGACAAATATAGGGTCAGTATTATTTCATCTTTTTCTAAAACTAAATATATATGTAAATTAAAACGTCCTTCTGATGTGGGCGACGGGATTTTGATTCTGATGACCGACAGATTTTTACGGGTAACTCCTCCAACCAAAAATAGCGCCGACAGAACTAAAGACATTTTCACAGTAAAGAAAATTAAAATAATTTTGGTAATTTTAATATTTTTCAAAAATAGTAGAAACTTAAGAAGATAAATTGAGTTTTTGTAGAAGAAAAGCACTAAATATGTAAATATCTTTCTCATTATCATGAATCAGTAATAAGTATAGCAATTTTATTGTGGAAGTATGCATATTGTGTTGTGCCAAATAAGAGCAATAATACTCTTTACCCTTACTAGAGATGTTATAAAGAACATTGGCTAATTTAAAGTTTGAATAGTTCTGAAAACCGGCTAGGCAGGGAAGATACCAGCTCTCACTCTAGGGTTTTCTCGATTCCCTCCACCCGGGGGATAACATCTCGTATCAGAACCTAAAAATCTACACCCTTTAACGAATATTTCCCTATTTATTTGCACTCAATCATATGAACACATTCTTATTTGGACAAGCTCATGTGATTCTTTTCAATTGTTGACTGAGACAATACAAGCCCGGTTCTTATATGTTCTCACAATAAATTTTAAAATCTGGATTGGTCAAATCAAGAGGTAAATGAAGTACATGGATTTAAATCATCACAACTCCTTCCAACATTAAAGATCAATACTCTTCAAAACTTCAATACAACACTTAATTACTTATCATTTTAAGAAGAAAGATAAAGAAAACTACTCAGAATCCATGGAGAAAACAAAACCACACTTTAATTTAAAAGTAGAAATCATTGTCAAACCAACAATAAGTTCAATAAAAACCAAAAGTAGTCTAAAATAAAAGATAAAAACTTATCTCAAGTCCTCCACAAGACTCTTGAAGTTTATTTAAATCTCTTCTCTTTTACAACACTCTCAATATAAAACTAAAATTATAAAAACGATAAATATGTGGTGCCTGAAAATCTCTCCAACTAACTTCCCAATTTTTGAACTTTCAAAACTTTCCCAATACTTTCATGTGCTCTTTAAAAGTCCCAATCTTCCTTCTTTTATAATTTTCCAAATGTGCCTTCGTATCTTTTTAAAATGTGTCTTAATTTGATGTATTTCCCCAAGAGATGAATCCTTTCGCAATAATTTTTTTCCACGGTGGTTGTAACCACCCATTAAGGCCATAGGTGCCTCAAAAACCTCTTTTGCCTTAAAAACGTCTTCAAAATTCTCAAAAACTGAATTTACTCATCCAATAACGGCCACTGGCACTTAAACGCGGGGCCTCTGGCACTTGGCCTCTGGCACTTAGGCGTGGCCTTCTCTGTTTACCTGACGCTTAAGCACTGGATTTGGTGCTTAGGGGCCAAAACACTTTTGCACATTTTTCACATATTTGCTCCAAATTTGATCCGTTTTCACTCCTTTAAGCATTTTTCACCTTTTTACCTGTATTTGAAGGAAAAACACAAAAATACCTTCCATTAAAACACAATATCTCAAAAATAGGTAAAAAATGTGTCTAAAAACACCATATATTTTATGTGTATGAAAATCCCGCAAACTTAAAATGTTACATGTTCTCAAGTAACACTTTAATCTTTAAACTAAATCTGTATGATATGTATATGAGTTTCTTTACGAGTTACTAAAACTTAGATTTAGAAATATAGTAGTCCAATTTAGAAAAGAATATTCAATAAATAAGACCAACTTAAAGTTTAGAATTTTTAATGTTAGGAAAGATGAAATCATGATTTCTTATCTAATTTAAAAATTTTGTAAGTCTTCCAAATTTAGCATTTAGTTCTTTTATTAACACCACTTAAAAAATTTTATTAAGAGAAAATTTTTATTAATAATAATTTTACTTATTATGTTATATCTATAAGCTTAAGATTTTCTGAAGTCTTACACTTTAATAAGATCAAATGTAGAAACAATTTTTGATTAGGCACTAATCCTCAAGCTTCTCTTCCCTCACTTTTTCTTCTTCTTTTTGTTTCTTTTTTTTCTTTTTCTTTTCTTTTTTAGTTTTTTTTCCTTTTTCTTCCTTTTTTTAGCCAAGGATTACTATATCTAGAGAGGCCTTCAATAATTTTGAATTCTACTTTTCCTTTCCTAAAACAAAGCCTTGATACAAAAATTTTACTTATAAATATAATAATAGCATTGAAAATTATTTTTAATAAAAAAAATTAATTATGAAAATTAAAAGTGTCAATTTTTAAAATTTTAAAAAATATAATGTTTCTTACTAAAGATAGTTACTCATATAAATCATTTTCTACACTAAAAACTTTTAACTTAAAGTTTTTCTTCATTACAGATAATTTCAACAAAATTCTCTTACTCATTTCTAAAATCAAATTTTAATTCCCTAGTATAACTTCATATACATGATCAATTTTTCTTTTCAAATCAAATTCACTTATAGTTCATTTGAGAACAAATAAAATTAAAGTTTTGAAAATGTTTTTCATCCTCCCCAAACTTAAATTTTTAAAAGATTAAATAATTTAGCATCAAATATTTACAATTTTCTAATATTTTATAATATTTTTAAATAGTTAAATAGAAAATTAAAATACTGCTAAAAGAAATTTTTATACCCTAATGATACAAGTATAAAACTAAAAACATGAGTAAAATTAATTTTGATAAAATTTTCTAATATTTTCTTTTCAATTCAACATGTAGAGATTCAATAGACTTTTAAACAGTGGGTATAAACATTAAAGCAAACTAACACACTAACTTGACTTCACAATCTCAACATAAAAACCAACTCACAAACATGATACAAGAAAAATACAGGGTAGCAGTTTCCTAAGTTTCAAATTTAAGATTTACACTAGCAAGATTTTCAACTTTACAGAAGACATAGAATTAAGTTAAGTTCTAAACTAATTAAATCACAAAAATCATAACAGTTACTACCCTAGAATTTTAAAACAAACTACTAATTAACACAAACATTACAATAAAATTAAAAATAAAAGTCTCACCCATCACAATATCTAAACAAGTAAACATACATACATGTCTCAAGTCCAAAACATGAAAACACATCACACCGCAATTCTCACCTAAACATAAATGTTCAAACCACATCACATAGTTCAAATCAACACACAAATGCAAATGTAGAAAGCTCGGACCACATAGTTCATATAATATTATAATCATAAAATAAATATCTCAGTTATACTCCTCATCCTCTGAATCACCGCTACCCAAAACTTTTGCAGGCTCATATTCAGGGTATCTAGGATATGGAGGAAATTGCACTCCTTTGTTACCCCTAATGAGGCTCTCCAAAGATGAGTGAAATTTCTCTTCATAATCACTTTTTCTCCTAATATACCTATCAATATGATCTACAAAACACTCTAAATTTTGTACCCTATATGCAGTACAATTAATATTATCCACCATCCTCTACAATATTTAATCTTGGGTCTCAGTAGACTCACCTCTAGATGTAGAAGCACATGAGGTAGATGGTCTAGATGTAGAAGCAGCAGACGTCTCCATTTCATAACTCTTAGAAAATCCTCCTCTCCAGCCAAAAATAGAATGCTCAGAATAAGTTTTCACATTCACCTTACTGATGGGCTTTAGAGGTAACAATACTTCCTCCCAGCTATCAAATTTAACTCTAGCCTGCTCACACAAAGAAAAGATCAAGGAAGCAAATCCCAAACCTGTAGTCAGTAGCAGAATTGATGATAGTCTGACAAATTAAATCTCCTATGTTGATGAGCACTCCTTCCTGGATACAATAATTTAATGTCGCCCTCTCTCTGGTCTCTTCACTAAGATAATTTGTTGGCAGCAGACGAGCAGACATAAAATGGTGTCAGGCCTTTAAAGGTGCACATAACTTTGAAGTTGGGAAGTTCACTCTCCTCTCATTAGTGATCTTCCAATGTCCTCTCCCAATAATCAAGTAAGAAATAATCTCGTCTATCTCCGCTTTAGTCTGACTATAATTTGAATAAAAACATAACGTATTATGTGGCAGATGATAAAATAATTTGATTAACTCCGTTGAAAAAGGTACCAACTTTCCTCGATCCGTGACTCTATTATCTTCAACCTTAGGTAGGTTTGCATAGAACTCCCTAACAACAGAAATAACCGCCACAGCCAGGAAACAACAGAATTGTTCCCACAGTCGTTGAATGATCAAATCCTTTACGTCTCCACCTTGATTCCTAAAACATCGCTCATGAATTAGTTTTCATGATTGCAATGCATCACTGTACCGATCCTTAGCCTTCGAACTAAAAAATTTACTCAAATCCAAAGGACTCTTTCCTTTGCTCCTCTTCGATCTTGGTGTCATTCCATAAATTTTATAAATTCTAAAAATAACTTCAAAATTTAAGTCTAAATTACTAAACTAAACTTTTAAAGTATAATTTACACTTCCCTTACAATTTCCATAGATTTTTTTCTCATTTTTCACCATGAATACTGAAATTTCAAATTTCTCCAAATGTGCTCAAGATACATAGTGAAAATAAAAAATTTTTGCATAGAAGTAAAGCTCTTACCTCAAGTAACTTGGATCTAGCAAATTTTACTTGATTCCACCAAGAAATCTTCACTTTAGATGTGCACTAGCCTTCCAAAATCATGATTTTGAGAGGTTGAAGGTGATGGGAGGCATAAAAATGTTGATTTTAGGGCCAAAATTTCACTTTTAACTTCGCAAACCAATTTTCGTGAATGGACGCTTAAGCACGATTAAGTGGCACTTAGGCGCCTGCGTCTCGATTTGGCTTGTGCTTAAGCTCGAGATGTGGTGCTTAGGCAAAAATGCACGATTTTAAAAATTTTCAAATTAAAGTGAAATGCACTATTTGTTGGTAAACCACCTCTAAATGGTCTCATAGAACTTAAATGACTATTTTCAACTTCCTATAACTCCCATCTCTTTCAAAATTCTCCATAATAACTATTTCAAATTGAGGCTAAAAATAACCCAAATTTTAACACAAATAAACTTATATTAATTTACAAATAAGTACAAATACCTTTAAACACTTAATTCTCACTCCAAATAGTCTTGGATGAGAAAATTTTTCTAAATACAAATACACAACAATCATTTCACAATTAAACAAATATTAGAAGTCATAAATACTAAAAAAAAGACTTAAACACTAAACCAATTGAAAACAACAACTTGTAACACACAAATTTTAACACTAAACTTAAATCCATTCTTCATTTGAAGGAACAAATTGTCGGCCAATAGAGTCTAGAATGTAAAATTTTGTATGTCGTATTATCAACACCAAAATGTCCCCCAAAATCAGAATTATGAAAATCAGAATTATGACATTTTTCTCAGAATTATGACATTTTTCGATAATTTCATCAGTTTCTTCTAATGGTACACATCTTCAAATAATGAGTTCCTTTCCTTATTTGTATAAAAATGGGTCATCCTAAAGATATGTCTTAGCTTCAGAAAAAAATTTCCTCTTTTGTTGGTATGTCATTCCATAGGGTATAATATCGCTAACAATAAAGTTCACAATGTCGGCATACCACGGAACACACCACTTATTAATAGTGAACAGTTTTTCATCTAGAAAATGTTCATTAATTTCTTTTTCAATACACAGTGGTTTTTTTAACTCAAGCTTGGACAAATGATCAATAATTTTATTTTCAGTCCCCTTTCGATCTACTAATTCAAAATGAAATTCTTACAAAAGAAGAATCCAACTTATAAGTCTAGGTTTAGCATTATTCTTTTTCATTACGTACGTATTAGCAGAATGATATGTATGCACTAAATAATGAGTTCCAATTAAATATCATCTAAATTTATCAAAAGCATATACTATTTCTAATAACTCTTTTTTAGTTGTTGTATAATTTATTTGAGTTTCATTAGGAGTTTTACTAGCATAGTAAATTACTTTAAAAATTTTATCATATCTTTGTCCTAAAACAGCTCCTATAGCATAATCACTAGCTTCACACATCAGTTTAAAAGGTTTTCCCAGGTTTGGTGAAACTATAACGGTTGCAGTGATTAATTTTTCTTTTAACAAATTAAAAGCTTTTTGGCATTCCTCATCAAAATTGAAAATTGCATCATTCTCAAGTAAATGGCATAAAGGCTTAGCAATCTTTGAAAAGTCTTTATTATATCGCTTATAGAATCCAGCATGTCATAAAAAACTCCTAATTTCCCTTATATTTGTTGGATAAGGTAAATTAGTGATCACTTATATTTTAGCAAAATCTATTTTCATATCATTTTTTGATATCTGATGACCTAAAACAATTCCTCCTGTTGCCATAAATTGGCATTTTTCCCAATTAAAGACTAAAATTGTTTCTTCACAGCGATTAAGAACTTTAGATAAATGTTCTAAACATGAGTCAAATGAAGTTATAAATACTAAAAAATCATCCATGGATACTTTAATCCCATTTTCAATTAAATCACAAAAAATTGTCATCATATGAATCCATACATCTTTGAAATGTAGCAGGGGCATTGCATAAGCCAAAGGGCATCCTTCTAAAAGCAAAAGTACCATAAGGACTGGTAAAAGTTATTTTCTCTTGATCCTCAAGAGATATTGGTATATGTTGATAACCAATATATCCATCTAGAAAATAAAAGTATTTATGCCCAGCTAGTCTATCCAGCATTTCATCTAGAAAGGGTAATGGAAAATGATCATTCCTAGTGGCAAGATTTAATTTTCTATAATCAAAGCATATTCACCCCCCTGGAACTTGTCTAGTAGGTATTAGTTCATTATGTTCATTCACAGTTACAGTTACACCTCCTTTCTTAGGAACGTAGTTAATTAAACTAACCCATGCACAATCTGAAATAGGGTAGATAATTCCAGCATCTAACCACTTTAAAATTTCTTTCCTAAAAACTTCTTTCATAAATGGATTCAGACTCCTTTTAGGATCAGTCATGGGTTTGTACTTCTCTTCCATATAAATTCTATGCATACAAACTGAAGGACTGATTCCTTTAATATATGCAATTGTCCATACAAAGGCTTTCTTAAAATTTTTCAAAATTTTTATCAACCTTTCTTCTTCTTCCAAAATTAATTTTGAGGAAATTATAACTAGTAGAGTAGAGGAATCTACTAAAAAGGCATATTTTAAATGTTCAGGAAGTAACTTCAACTCAAGTTTTGGAGGTTTTTCAATTGATGGACAAAAGGATTTATCTTTGTCGGTCGTGTCAAATTTTTTAAAAATTTCTTAAACATAGTTTGAGTCTTCCTTAAAAAGTTCTTCACATCCATCTAATTCCTCCGCTTGCTCGTGTTCCAAATAGTTTTCTTTAGATTTTTCTTCATAAGTTTTTTTAAAATCGCATTCAGTTTGATATCTTATAACATCCATCCTATAACATTCGTCATCTTTAAGTTTTGCTGGATATTTAATTGATCTTAAAATATTGAAAGTAACAGTTTGATCATTGATGCACATTGTTAATTTCCCTTTCTGCACATCTATCATTGCTCTTCCTGTGGCTAGGAAAGGTCTCCCCAAAATGATAGGCATCCCAAAGGTGGAAATTAGAATTGGACGTCGAAGCCTACCCCGAAAGTGAGGATGGGAATAAGACATCCAAGCCTACCCCAAAAGAGGAAACGAGAATAAGAAGTCTAAGCCTACCCTAAATATGAGGATAGGAATAGGGCATCTAAGCCAACCTTGATGGTGGAATTAGGAATAGGACATCTAAGCCTACCCCGAAGGTGGAAATGAGAATCAGACTTCAAAGCCTACCCCAAAAGTGAGAATGGAAAAAGGACATTTAATCCTACCCTAAAAGTGTAGATGGGAATAGGACGTCTAAGCATACCCCAAAAGTGGAAATGAGAAAGTGACATCTAACCCTACCCCCAAAGTGGAAACATGAATAGGATGTTTAAGCTTTACCTGAAGGTGGAAATGGGAATAAGACGTCTAAGCCTACCCCGAACATAAAAAATGGGAATAGGACGTCTAAGCCTACCCCGAAGGTGGAAATGGGAATAGGTCTTCTAAGCCTACCATGAAGATGAGGATGGGAAAAGGACATCAAAGCCTACCCCGAAGGTGAAAATGGGAATAGGATGTCTAAGCCTACCTCAAAGGTATAAATGGGAATAAGACGTCTAAGCCTACCATGAAAGTGAAAATAGGAATAGGTTGTCAATACTACACAGAAGGTGAGGATGAGAACATGACATCTAAGCCTACCACGAAGGGGGAAATGGGAATAGAACGTCTAAGCTAACCACAAAAGTGAGGATGGAAATCAGAGAGGAAATGAGAATAGAACATCTAAGCTTACCCTAAAGACGGAAATGAGAATAAGATGTCTAAGCCTACCCCAAAGGTAAGGATGGGAGTAGGACATCTAAGCCTATCCCAAAGGTGGAAATGGGAAGAGGACGTCTAAACCTATGTCGAAGGTAGAAATGGGAATAGGATGGCTAAGCCTACCCCAACGGTGGAACTGGGAATAGGTTTTCTAAGCCTATCCTGAAGGTGAGGATGAGAATAGGACATCTATGTCAACCCTGAAGGTGGAAATTCTAGTAGCATGTCTAAGAAAATCCAAAATGTTAGGATGGGAGTCAAAGTGGAAATGAGAACAGGAGGTCTAAGCCTACCCCAAAGGTGAGGATGGGAATAGGACCTCTAAGCCTACCCTGAAGGTGGAAATGGGAATAGGATGTCTAAGCCTACCCCTAAGGTGAGGATGGAAGTAGGTCATCTAAGCCTGCCTTGAAAGTGTAGCTGGGAATAGGACATCTAAGCCTACCCTAAAATTAGAAATGAGAGTAGGACGTCAAAGTTCACCCAAAAGTGAAGATGAGAATAGGACGTCTAAGCCTACCCTGATGATGGAAATCAGAAGAGGACATCTAAGTGTACGCCAAACATTGAAATGGGAATAGGATGTCCAAACATACCCCAAAGGTGGAAATTTGAATAGGACGTCTAAGCCTACTACAAAGGTGAGGGTAGAAATGATTCATCTAAGCCTACCCCGATGGTGGAAATAGGAATAAGACATCTAAGACTACCTTGAAGGTGAGAATGGGAATAGAAAGTCTAAGCCTACCACGAAGGTGGAAAAGGTAATAAGACGTCTAAGCCTACCATAAAGGTGGAAATGGGAAAAGGTTGTCTAACCCTACCACTATGCTAAGGATGAGAATAAGACATCTTAGCCTACCCCAAAGTTGGAAATGCGAATAGGACATCTAATCCTACCCAAAACGTGAGGATGAGAATTAGTGTGGAAATGGGAATAGGACGTCTAAGCCTACCCTGGGAATAGGACGTCTCTAAGCCTACCCCAAAGGCGGAACTGGGAATAGGACGTCTAAGCCTACCCCAAAGGTGGAACTGGGAATAGGACGTTTAAGCCTATCCTAAAGGTGAAGATGGGAATATGGCATCTAAGCCTACCTCAAAAGCAAAAATGAGAGTAGGATGTCTAAGCCTACCCCAAAAGTGAGGATGGGAATAGGACATCTAAGCATACCTTGAAAGTGGAAATGAGAATATAAAGTATAAGCTTACCCTAAAGGTACAAATGGGAATAAGGAGTCTAAGCCAACCCCAAAGGATGAAATGAGAATAAGACGTCTAAGCCTACCCTAGAAATGAGGATGTGATAGGACTTCTAAGCCTACCTCAACGGGGGAAATGGGAGTAGGACATCTAAGCGTACCTCAAGTGTGGAAATGGGAATTGGACGTCTAGGCTTACGCCGACGGTGGAAATGAAAATAGGATGTCTAAACTAACCACGAAGGTGCAAATTGGAACTGGATGTCTAAGTCTACCCCGAAAGTTAGAATGGGAATATGACATCTAAGCCTACCCTGAAAGTTGAAATGGGAATAAGACATCTCAACCTGCCCTGAAGGTGAGAATGAAAATAGGAAATCTAAGCCTACCTTGAAAGTTTAGATGAGAATAGGACGTCTAAGCCTACCCTAAAAGTGGAAATGAGAATAGGACATCTAAGCCTACCCCAAAGGTAGAAATAAGAATAGAAACTCTAAGCCTACCACAAAGGTAGAAATGGGAATAAGAAATGTAAGGCGACTCCAAAGGTGGAAATAGGAATAGGACGTCTAAGCCTACCCCAAAAATGAGGATGAGAATAGGACATCTAAGCCAACCCCGAAAGTGGAAATGAGAATATGACGTCTAAGCCTACCCCAAAAGTGGAAATGGGGATAGGATGTCTTAGCCTACCCTGAAGGTGGAAATGGGAATAAGACGTCTAAGCCTACCTCGAAAGTAAGGATGGGAATAAGACATCTAATACTAGGAAGTTTAAGCCTACCCTAAAAGTGGAAATGAGAATAAAATTATTAAGCTTACGCCAAACATTGAAATGCGAGTAGGATATCCAAGCATACACCGAAGGTGCAAATGGGAATTGGACGTCCAAGCCTAACATGAAGGTGAGGGTGGGAATAACACATCTAAGCCTACCCCAAAGGTGGAAATGAGAATAAGATGTCTAAGCCTTCCCCGAAGGTGGGAATGAGAATAGAAAGTCTAAACCTACCCCGAAGGTGGAAATGAGAATAGGTCGTCTAAGCCTACCCCAAAGGTGGAAAAGGCAATAGGTTGTCTAAGCCAACCCTGAAGGTGATGATGAAAATAGGACATCTAAACATACCGCGAACGTGGAAATGGGAATAGAATGTTTAAGCCTACCCCAAAAGTGATGATGGGAATCAGAATGAAAATGAAAATATGACATCTAAGTCTTCTTTGAAGGTGGAACTGGGAATAGGACGTCTAAGTCTACCCCAAAGGTGAGAATTGGAATAGGACATCTAAGCCTACCCTGAAGCTGGAAATGGGAATAGGCCACGTCTAAGCTTACCCTGAAAGTGATGATGGGAATAGGACATCTAAGCATACCTCGATGGTGGAAATGGGAATAGAAAATCTACGCTTGCCCCGAAGGTAGAAATGGGAATAGGACATCTAAGCCAACCCCGAAGGGTGAAATCAGAATAGGACGTCTAAGCTTACCTCAAAAATGAGGATGGGAATAGGACATCTAAGCCTAACCCGATGGGAGAAATTGGAAAATGACATCTAAGACTACCCCAAGGGTAGAAATGGGAATAAGACTTCTAAGCTTAGGATGAAGTTGGAAATGGGAACGAGATGTCTAAGCCTACTCCAAATTTAGAAATTAGAATTGGACGTCTAAGCCAACCCCGAAAGTGAGGATGAGCATAGGACATCTAAGCCTACCCCAAAAGTGAAAATGGAAATAAGACGTCTAGGCTTACAGTGAAAGTGAACATGGGAATAGTGCATTTATGCTTAGCATGAAGGTGGAAATAGGAATAGGAAATCTAAGCCTAACTCAGAGGTGGAAATGGAAATAGGACGTCTAAGCCTACCCTAAAGGTGAGGATGGAAATAGGACATCTAAGCTTACCCCAAAAGTGTAGATAGGAATAAGAAATCTAAGCCTACCCAAAAAGTGGAAATGAGAATAGGACGTCTAAGCCTACCATAAAAGTGGAAATGGTGATAGGATGTTTAAGCCTAACCCGAAGATGGAACTGGGAATAAGGCATCTAAGAATATTTTGAACATAGAAAAGAGAATAGGATGTCTAAGCCTACCCCAAAAGTGAACATGGGAATAGGGCGTCTAAGCCTACCACAAAGGTGAGGATGGGAATAGGACTTCTAAGGCTACCCCAAAGGTGGAAAAGAGAAGTGGAAGTTTAAGACAATGCCAAAGGTGGAAATGAGAATAGGACGTGTAACCTTCCCTGAAGGTAGAAATTGGAAAAGGTTGTTTAAGCCTACCACGAAGGCAAGGATGAGAATAGGACATTTAGGCCTACCCCGATGATGGAAATGGGAAATAAGATGTCTAAGCCTACCCTAAGTTGAGGATGGAAATTGGTCATCTAAGCTTGTCCCAAAAGTGTAGATGGGAATAGGACGTCAAACCATACCTCCAAAGTGGAAATGAGAATAGTACATCTAAGCTTACACGAAATTGGAAATAAGAATAGGACGTCTAACCCTACCCCGAAGGTAAAAATGGGAATAGAAAGTCTAAGACTACCCTAAACATGGAAATGGGAATAAGAAGTCAAAGAATACCCCAAAGGTGGAAATGAGAATAGGATGTCTATGCCTACCCCGAAGGTAGAAATTGGAATAGGTTTTCTAAGCCTACCACGAAGGCAAGGATGAGAATAGGACATTTAGGACTACCCTGATGGTGGAAATGGGAAATAAGATGTCTAAGCCTACCCTAAGGTGACGATGGAAATTGGTCATCTAAGCTTGTCCTAAAAGTGTAGATGAGAATAAGACGTCTAACCCTACCTCCAAAGTGGAAATGAGAATAGTACAGCTAAGCTTACACAAAAGTGGAAAAAGGAATAGGATGTCTAACCCTACACTGAAGGTGGAAATGGGAATAGAATGTTTAAGCCTACCACAAACATGGAAATGGGAATAAGACGTCTAAGCATACCCTAATAGTGGAAATGAGAAAAGGCCGTCTAAGTCTATCACGTAGGTGAGGTTAGGAATATCACATCTAAGCCTACCCCAAAAATGAAAATGGGAACAAGATGTCTAATCCTACTCCGAAAGAGGGAATGAGAATAGAAAGTCTAAGCGTACCCCAAAGGTGGAAATGGGAATAGGCGTCTAAGCAAACCCCAAAGGTGGAAATGAGCATAGGTTTTCTCAGTCTACCCCGAGGTGATGTTGAGAATAAAACATCTAAGCCTACCCAGAAGGCGAAAATGAGAATAGGGCCCCTAAGCCTACACCAAAATTTAGGATGATAATCGTTGTGGAAATGAGAATAGGACATCTAAGCCTACCCCAAATGTGGAAATGAGAATAGGACATCTAAGCCTACCCCAAAGGTGGAACTGAGAATAGGGCGTCTAAGCCTACCCCGAAGGTGAGGGTTAGGAATATCACATCTAAGCCTACCCCAAAGGTGGAAATGGGAACAGGACGTCTAATCCTACTCCGAAAGAGGGAATGAGAATATAAAGTCTAAGCTTACCCCAATGGTGGAAATGGGAATAGGACGTCTAAGCCAAACCCAAAGTTGGAAATGAGTATAAGTTGTCTAAGCCTACCCCGATGGTGATGTTGAGAATAGGACATCAAAGTCTACCCAGAAGGCGAAAATGGGAATAGGACCTCCAAGCCTACACCAAAAGTTAGGATGAGAATCGTTGTGAAAATGGGAATAGGACATCTAAGCCTACCCCGAAGGTAGAACTGAGAATAGGGCGTCTAAGCCTACCCCGAAGGTGAGGGTGGGAGTAAGACATCTAAGCCTTCCCCGAAGGTAGAAAAGGGAATAGGATGTTTAAGCCTGCCCCGAATGTGAAGATGGGAATAGGCATCTAAGCATACCTTAAAGGTGGAAATATGAATAGAAAGTCTACGCCTACCGTATAGGTAGAAATGTGAATAAGACGTCTAAGCCTACCCTGAAGGGGGAAATGGGAAAAGAACGTCTAAGCCCACCCCAAAAATGAGGAAAGGAATAGGTCATCTAAGCCTACCCCAATGGGGGAAATGAGAATAAGACAACTAAGTGTACCCCGAGAGTGAAAATGGGAATTAGACATCTAAGCTTATGCCAAAGGTGGAAGTAGGAATAGGTTGTCTAAACCTACCCCAAAGGTGGAAATTGGAATGGGACGGCTAAGCTTACCACAAAAGTGAGGATGAGAATAGGACATCTAAGCCTAGGCCAAAAGTAGAAATGAGAATATAATGTCTAAGCCTACCCCAAAACAGAGGATGGAATAAGGCATGTATGCCTACCATGAAGGTGGAAATGTAAGCCTACCTCGAATGTGGAAATGAAAATAGGAAGTCTAAGCCTAACCCGAAGGTGAGGATGGAAATAGGACATACAAGCCTACCTCAAAAGTGTAGAAGGGAATAAGAATACGCTGAAAGTGTAGACGAGAATAAGAAGTCTAAGCCTACCCGAAAAGTGGAAATTGGAATAGGACGTCTAAGCATACCATAAAAGTGAAAATGAGAATAGGACGTCTAAGCCTACCCCAAAAGTGGAAATGATAATAGGACTTTTAAGCCTACCCCAAAGGTGGAAATGGAAATAGGTTATCTAAGCCCACCCTAAAGGTTGAAATGGGAATAGGACGTATAAGCCTAGCAAGAAAGTGAGGATGGGAATCAGAGTGGAAATGGGAATAGGATGTCTAAGCCTACCCTGAAGGTGGAAATGGGAATATGTTGTCTAAGCCTACCTCGAAAGAGAGGATGATAAAATGACATCCAAGCCTACCACGAAGTTGGAAATGGGAATAGGATGTCTAAGCCAACCACAAAAGTGAGAATGGTAATCAATGTGGAAAGGGGAATAGGAAGTCTAAGCCTACCCCAAAGGATAGGATAAGAATAATACATCTAAGGTTATCTTGAAGGTGGAAATGGGAATAAAACGTTAAAGCCTACCCCAAACATTGAAATGAGAGTAGGACGTCTAAGCTTATACTGAAGGTGGAAATTGGAATAGGATGTCTGAGCCTTCCAAGAAGACGAGGATGGGAATAGGATATTTAAGCCTACCCTAAAGGTGGAAATTACAATAGGATGTCTAAGCCTACCGCGAAGGTGGAAATGGGAATAAGACGTCTAAGCCTACGTTGAAGGAAGAAATTGGAATATTACGTCTAAGCCTACCCCGACGGTGGAAATGGGAATAAGTTGTCTAAGCCTACCCCGAAGGTGACGATGAGAATAGGACATCTAAGCCTACCCCAAAGGTGGAAATGGGAAATGGATGTCTACACCAACCCTAAAAGTTAGGATGATAATTGGAGTGGAAATGGGAATAGGACGTCAAGCCTACCTCAAAGTTGACAATGGGAATTAGACTTCTATGCCTACCCCGAAGGTTGAAATGGGAATAGAACGTCTAAACCTACCCCTAAGGTGAGGATGGAAATAGGTCATCCAAGCCTGCCGCGAAAGTGTAGATGGGAATAAGACATTCAAGCTTAGCTTAAAAGTGAAAATGCAAATAGGACGTCTAAACTTACCTGAAAGTGGAAAATGGAATAGGATGTCTAAGCCAACCCCAAAGGTGGAAATGGGAAAAGAACCTCTAAGCCTACCCTGAACATGAAAATTGGAATAGGACGTCTAAGCTTACCACGAAGGTGAGGGTGGGAATAACACATCTAAGCCTACCCCAAAGGTAGAAATCAAAAGAGGATGTCTAAGCCTACTCCAAAGGTGGGAATGGGAATAGAAAGTCTAAGCCTATCACGAAGGTGGAAATGGGAAAAGGACGTCTAAGCCTAACACAAAGGTGGAGATGGGAATAGGTTGTCCAAGCCAAACATGAAGGTGACAATGAGAATAGGACATTTGAGCCTACCCAGAAGGTGGAATTGGGTATAAGACGTCAAAGCCTACCCCAAAGGTGGAACTGGGAATAGGACGTTTAAGCTTATTCCAAAGGTGAGGATGAGAATATAATATCTAAGCCTACCCCAAAGGTGTTAATGGGAATAGGACGTCTAAGCCTACCCCGAAAGTGATGATGGGAATATGACATCTAAGCATACATCAAAGGTGGAAATAGGAAAACAAAGTCTAAGCCTACATCAATGATAGAAATGGGAATAAGACATCTAAGCCTACCCCGAAGGTGGAAATGGGAATAGGACGTCTAATCCTACCGTGAAAATGAGGTTGGGAATAGGACATCTAAGCCTACCTCGACAGGGAAAATTAGAATAAGACAACTAAGCCTACGCTAAGAGTGGAAATGAAAATAGGACGTCTAAGCTTACGCCGAAGGTGGAAGTGAGAATATGATGTCTAAGCCTACCCCGAAGGTGGAAATTAGAATTGGACGTCTAAGCCAACCCAAAAAGTGAGGATGAAAATAAGGCTTCGAAGCCTACCCCAAAAGTGGAGATGGGAATAGGATGTCTAAGCCTACCTCTAAAGTGAGGATGGGAATAGGGCATCTAAGCCTACCATGAAGGTGTAAATGGGAATAGAACATCTAAGCGTACCCCATAGGTGGAAGCAGAAATAGGACATCTAATCCTACCCAAAGGTGAGAATGAAAATAGGAAATCTAAGCCAACCCTGAAAGTGTAGATGGGAGTAAGATGTCTAAGCCTACCCCAAAAGTGGAAATGAGAATAGGATGTCAAAGGCTACCCAAAAAGTGGGAAAGGCAATAGGACGTTTAAGCCTACCCCGAAGGAGGAAATGGGAATAGGACGTTTAAGCCTACCCCGAAGGTGGCAATGGGAATAGGATGTCTAAGCCTACCCCGAAGATGAGGATTGAAATAAGACATCTAAGCCTACCCAAAATATGTAGATGGGAATAGGACATCTAGGCCTACCCCAAAAGTGGAAATGAGAATAGGACGTCTAAGCCTACCCCAAAAGTAGAAATGACAATAGAATGTTTAAGCCTACCCCAAATATGGAAATGGGAAAAGGTTAACTAAGCCTCCCCCGAAGCTGAGGATGAGAATAGGACATCTAAGCCTACCCCAAAGGTGGAAATGGGAATAAGACGTCTAAGCCTACCCCAAAAGTGAGGATGGGATTCCGAGTGGAAATGCAAATACGACGTCCAAGCCTACCCCGAAGGTGGAACTGGGAATAGGACATCTAAGTCTACCCCGAAGTTGAGGATGGGAATAGGACATCTAAGCCTACCCCGAATGGTGAAATAGGAATAGGGTGTTTAAGCCTACACCGAATGTGAGGATGGAAAAAGGACATCTAAGCCTACCCTGATGGTGGAAATAAGAATAGAAAGTTCAAGCCTACCCTAATGGTAGAAATGGTTATAGGACGTCTAAGCCTACACTGAAGGTGAAAATGGGAATAGGATGTCTAAGCCTACCCTAAAGGTGAAAATGTGAATAGGATGTCTAAGCCTACCCCGAAGGTAGAAATTGGAATATGTCATCTGAGCCTACTCCAAAAGTGAGGATGGGAGTAGGCAGCTATGCGTACCATGAAGGTGGAAATGGGCATACGATGTCTAAGCCTACCCTATAGGTGGAAATGGGAATAAAACATCTAAGTGTACCCCGAAGGTGAGGAAGGAAATATGTCATCTAAGCCTACCCCAAAAGTGGAATTAAGAATAGTACGTCTAATCTTACCCCAAAAGTGGAAATTAGAATAGCACTTCTATGCCTACCCCTAAAGTTAAAATGAGAAAAAGATGTCTAAGCCTACCCCGAACAAGGAAATGGGAAAGGTACGTCTAAGCCTTCCATGAGGGTGAGAAAGGGAATAGGATGTCTAAGCCTTCCCTATTGGTGAGAATGGTAATAGGATGTCTAAGCCTTCCCTGTTTGTGATGGAAATGGAAATAGGACGTCTAAGCCTACCTTGAAAGTGAAAATGGGAATATGTTGTCTAATCTCACCCTGTTGGTGAGGATGAGAATAAGACATCTAAACCTATCCCGAATGTGGAAATGGGAATATGAAGTCTAAGCAACCCCAAAATTGAGGATTAGAATCAGAGAGGAAATGGGAATATCACATCTAAGCCTACTATGAATGTGGAAATGAGAATAGGACGTCTAAGACTACCCCAAAGCTGAGGATGGGAATAGGACATCAAAGCCTACCTTGAAGGTGGAAATGGCAATAGGACGTCTAAGCCTACCCCCAAGGTGAGGATGGAAATAGGACCTCTAAGCCAACTCCAAAAGCTTAGATGGGTATAGGATGCCTAATCCAACACCAAAAGTGGAAATGAGAATTGGACTTCTAAGACTACCCCAAAAGTGGAAATGGGAATAGGACTTTTAAGCCTACTCGAAAGGTAGAAAAGGGAATAGGATGCCTCAGAAGTGGGAATAGGACGTCTAAGTCTACCTCAAAGGTGGAAATGAGAATATGATGTCTAATCCTACCATGAAGGTAAGGGTTGGAATAGGACATTTAAGCCTACCCCGAAGGTGGAAATGGGAAAAGGAAGTTTAAGCCTACCCTAAGGTGGAAATGGGAATAAGACGTCTAAGCTTACCCCAAAGGTGGAAATGGGAATAGGATGTCTAAGCCTACCCAAAAGGTGGAAACGTGAATAGGTTGTCCAAGCCTAGCCCAAAAGTGTAGATGGGAATAAGGCTTCTAAGCCTACCCCAAAAGTAGAAATGAGATTAAGACGTTTAAGCCAACCCCAACACTAGAAATTGTAAAATAATGTTTAAGCCTACCTCCAAGGTGGAAATGGGAATAGGACGTCTAAGCCTATTCCAAAAATGGAAATGGGAAAAAGACGTCTAAGCCTTCCCCAATGGTGGAAATAGGAATAGTATGTCTATGCCTACCACAAAGGTGAGGATGGGAATAACACATCTAAGCCTACCTCAAAGGTGGAAGTGAGAATAGAACGTCTAAGCTTACCTCAAAGGTGGCAATGGGAGTATGTTGTCTAAGAACACCCCAAAGGTGAGGATGAGAATAAGACATCTAAACCTACCCCAAAGGTGGAAAAGGAATTAGGATGTATAAGCTTTCTCTGAAGGTGGAAATGAGAATAGGATGTCTAATCCTACTCCGAAGGTGGGGATGGGAATAGGACCTCTAAGCCTAACCTGAAAATGAGGATGGAAATAGGACCTCTAAGCCTACCCTAAAAGTGTAGATGGGATTAGGAGGTCTAAGCCTACCCCAAAAGTGCAAATGAGAATAGGACGTCTAAGCCTACCCCGAAGGTGGAAATATGAATGGGACGTCTAAGCCTACCCTGAAGGTGGATGTAGGAATAGGATGTATAAGCCTACCCTAAACGTGGAAATGGGAATAGGACTTCTAAGCCTACCATGAAGGTGAGGGTGTTAATAGAACATCTAAACCTACCCCGAAGGTGGAAATGGGAATAGGTCGTCTAAGCCTACCCCCTAAGGTGGAAATGAGCATAAGCTGTCTAAGCCTACCCCGAAGGTGAGCATGAGAATAGGTCATCTAAGCCTACCCAAAAGGTAGTATAGGAATAGGACGTCTTTGCCTACCACAAAAGTGAGGAAGGGAATCTGAGTGGAAATGGGAATAGGACATCTAAGCCTACCACGAAAGTGGAACTGGGAATAGGATGTCTATGCCTACACCAAAAGTGAGGATGGGGTTCAGAGTGGAAATGGGAATAGGACGTTGAAACCTACCCAAGAGGTGGAACTGGGAATAGGTCGTCTAAACCTATCCCGATGGTGAGGATGGGAATAGGACCTCTATGTCTACCACGAAGGTGCAAATTAGAAAAGGAAGTCTTAGCCTACCAGAAAGTGAGGATGGGAATAGGACATCTAAGCTTGCCCCATAGGTGGAAATGAGAATAAAAAGTCTATGCCTACCCCGAAGATAGAAATCGGAATAGGACGTTTATGCCTACCCCGAAGGTGAAAATGGGAATAGGACGTATAATCCTACCCTAAAAATTAGGATGGGAATAGGACATCTAAGCCTATTCCAATGAGGGAAATTAGAATATGACGTCTAAGCCTACCCCAAAAGTGGAAATGGGAATAGGACGTTTAAGCTTACCCCAAAGGTGGAAATGGTAATAGGAGGTCCAAGTTTACCCCAATGGCGGAAATTGAAATTTGACGTCTAAGCCTACTTAGAAAGTGAGGATGGGAATAGGACATCTAAGCCTACCACAAAAGTGGAAATGGGAATAAGACTTCTAAGGCTACCCCAAAAGTGAGGATGAAAATAAGTCATCTAAGCCTACCACAAAGGCAGAAATGAAAATAGGACATCTAAGCCTAACCCAAAGGTGGAAATGCAAATAAGATTTCTAAGCCTACTTGAAAGTGGAAATGGGAGTAGGATGTCTAAGCCTACCCTGAAGGTGGAAATGGGAATAGAACCTCTAAGCCTACCCCAAACATGGAAATGAGAATAGGATGTCTAAACCTATAAAGAAGGTGAGGGTGGGAATCACATCTAAGCCTACCCCGAAGGTGAAAATCAGAAGAGGAGGTATAAGCCTACTCTAAAGATGGGAATGGGAATAGAAAGTCTAAGCCTATTTAGAAGGTGGAAATGGGAAGAGGATGTCTAAGCCTAACCCAAAGGTGGAGATGGGAATAGGTTGTTTAAGCTAAACCTGAAGGTGAGGATGAGATTAAGACATTTGAGCGTACCCAGAAGGTGGAATTGGGTATAGGACATCTAAGCCTACCCCAAATGTGGAACTGGTAATAGGAATTTTAAGCCTACCCCGAAGGTGGGGATGAGAATATAACATCTAAGCCCAACCTGAAGGTGCAAATGGGAATAAGACATCTATGCATATTCCAAAAGTGATGATGGGAATAAGATATCTAAGCATACATCAAAGGTGGAAATGGGAAAATAATGTCTAAGCCTACCCCAGAAATAGAAATGGGAAAAGGACAACTAAGCCTACTCCGAAGGTGGAAACGGGAATAGGACGTCTAAGCCTACAACAAAAATGAGGATGGGAATTGGACATCTAAGCTTACCCCAATATGGAGAATGTGAATAAGACAACTAAGCCTACCCCGAAAGTGGAAATGGGAATTGGATGTCTAAGCTTACGTTGAGGGTGGAAATGGGAATAGGATGTGTGAGCCTACCCCGATGGTGGAGATTGGAATTAGAATCCTACCCCAAAAGTGAGGATGGGAATAGGTCTTCTAAGCCTACCCTGAAAGTGGAAATGGGAATAGGACGTCTAAGCCTACCCCAAAAGTAGAAAGGGCAATATAACGTTTAAGCCTACCGTGAAGGTGGAAATGGGAATAGGTTATCTAAGCCTCCCCTGAAGGTGAGAATGAGAACAGGAAATCTAAGCCTACTTCGAAAGTGGAAATGGGATTAGGATGTCTAAGCTTACCCCAGAGGTGGAAATGAGAATAAGACGTCTAAGTCTACCTCGAAGATGAGGATGGAAATATGACATCTAAGCCTACCTCAAATATGTAGATGGGAAAAGGATGTCTAAGCCTACCCTAAAAGTGGAAATGAGAACATGACGTCTAAGCCTACACTAAAAGTGGAAATGACAATAGAACGTTTAAGCCTACCCCGAAGGTGGAAATGAGAATAGGCTGTCTAAGCCTCCCTCGAAGGTGAGGATCAGAATAAGACATGTAAGCCTATCCCAAAGATGGAAATGGGAATAAGATTTCTATGCCTACCTTAAAAGTGAGGATGGGATTCAGAGTGCAAATGGGAATAGGACGTCTAAGCCTACCTTGGAGGTGGAACTGGGAATAGGACTTTTAAGCCTACCCTGCAGTTGAGGATGGGAATAGGACATCTAAGCCTACACCAAAGGTTGAAATAGGAATAGGACTTTTAAGCCTACTTTGAATGTGAGGATGGAAATAGGACATCTAAGCCTACCTTGATGGTGGAAATAAGAATAAAAAGTGTAAGCCTACCCTAAAGGTAGAAATGATTATAGGATGTCTAAGCCTACACTGAAGATGGAAATGGGAATAAAATGTCTAAGCCTACCCTAAAGGTGAAAATGTGAAGAGGATTTCTAAGCCTACCTCGAAGGTGGAAATTGGAATATGTCTTCTAAGACTACCCCGAAAGTGAGGATGGGAGTAGGAATCTATGCCTATCATGAAGGTGGAAATGGGAACACAACATCTAAGCCTACCCCAAAGGTGGAAATGGGAATAAAACATCTAAGCCTAACCCAAATATGAGAATGAAAATATGGCATCTAAGCCTACCCAAAAGTGGAATTAAGAATAAGAGGTCCAAGCTTACCCCAAAAGTGGAAATTAGAATAGGACTTCTATGCCTACCCCTAAGGTGGAAATGGGAAAAGGACGTCTAATCCTACCCCAAATAAGGAAATGGGAAAGGTACGTCTAAGCCTTCCAAGAAGTTGTGGATGGGAATAGGACATCTAAGCCTTCCGCAATGATTGAAATGAAAATAGGATGTCTAAGCCTACCTCAAAGATGGAAATGGGAATAAGTTGTCTAAGCCCACCCCGATCGTGAGGATGAGAATAAGACATCAAAACCTACCCCAAAAGTGGAAAGGGGAATAAGAGTCAAAGCTAACTCTAAAAGTGAGGATGGGAATCTAAAGGGAAATGGGAATATGACATCCAAGCCTACTCCGAAGGTGGAAATGAGAATAGGACATCTAAGCTTATCCCAATGCTGAGGATGGGAATAGGACATCAATGCCTACCCCAAAGGTGGAAATGGCAATAGGACGTCTAAGCTTACCCCAAAAGGTAAGGATGGAAATAGGACCTCTAAGCCTACCCTAAAAGTTTAGATGGGAATAGGATGCGTAACTCAGCCCCAAAAGTGGAAATGAGAATAGGACGTCTAAGACTACTCCGAAAGTGGGAATGGGAATAGGACTTCTAAGCCTACACGAAAGGTAAAAAAAGGAATAGGATGCCTTAAGCCTACCCCAAATAAGGAAGTGAGAATAGGACGTCTATGTCAACCCCAAAGGTGGAAATCGGAATAGGACGTCTAATCCTACCATGAAGGTGAGGGTTGGAATAAGAAATCTAAGCCTACCTCGAAGGTGGAAATGAGAAAAGGATGTTTAAGCCTACCCCAATGGTGGAAATGGGAATAAGACGTCTAAGCTTATCCTGAAGGTGAAAATAAGAATAGGATGTCTATGCCTGCTCAAAAGATGGAAACGAGAAAAGGTTGTCCAAGCCTACCCCAAAAGTGTAGATGGGAATAAGACGTGTAAGCATACCCAAAAAATGGAAATGATAATAAGACATTTAAGCCTACCCCAATAATGGAAATGGTAATAGAATGTTTGAGCCTACCTCTAAGGTGGAAATGGGAATAGGACATCTAAGCCTTCCCCGATGGTGAAATTGGGACTAGGACGTCTAAGTCTACCACAAAGGTGAGGATAGGAGGATGGGAATAGGACATCTAAGCCTACCACAAAGGTGAGGATGGGATAGGAATAGCACATCTAAGCCTACCCCGAAGGTGGAAGTGAGAATAGGACGTCTCTGCTTACCTCAAAGGTGGCAATGAGAGTATGTTGTCTAAGCCTACCCTGAAGGTGAGGATGAAAATAAGACATATAAACCTATTCCAAAGGTGGAAAAGGAAATATGACATCTAAGCCTTCTTCAAAGGTGGAAATGGGAATCATATGTTTAAGCCTAATCCAAAGGTGAGGATGGGAATAAGACATCTAAACCTACCCCAAGAATGAGGATGGAAATAGGACCTCTAAGCCTTCCCTAAAAGTGTGGATGGGAATAGGAGATGTCTAAGCCTACCCTAAATGTGGAAATGAGAATAGGTCGCCTAAGCCTACCCCCAAGGTGGAAATGTGAATAGGACGTCTAAGCCTACCCCAAAAAATGGATGTGGGAATAGGACATATAAGCCTTCCCTAAACATGGAGAAGGGAATATAATGTCTAAGCCTACCATGAAGCTGAGCGTGTGAATATAACAGCTAAGCCTACCCCGAAGGTGGAAATGAGAATAGGTCATCTAAGCCTACGCCCTAAGGTGGAAATGAGAATAGGTTGTCTAAGCCTTCCCCGAAGGTGAGCATGAGAATAGGTCATCTAAGCCTACCCTGAAGGTGGTAATGGGAATAGGATGTCTTTGCCTACCACCAAAGTGAGGATGGGAATTAGAGTGGAATTGGGAATAAGACATTTAAGCCTACCATGAAGGTGAAATTGGGAACAGGACGTCTATGCATACCCAAAAAGAGAGGATGGGATTCAGAGTGGAAATGGGAATAGGACGTTTAAACCTACCCTGGAGGTGGAATTGGGAATAGGACGTCTAAGCTTACCTCAAAGGTGAGGATGGGAATAGGACCTTTAAGCCTACCCCGAAGGTGCAAATAAGAATAGGATGTCTCAGCCTACCCGAAAGTGAGGTTGAAAATGAGAATAGAAAGTTTACGCCTACCTTGAAGATAGAAATGGGAAAAAGACATCTATGCATACCCCGAAGGTGAAAATGGGAATAGGACGTATAATCCTACCCTAAAAATTAGGATGGGAATAAGACCTTAAAGCCTACCATGATGAAGGAAATTAGAATATGAAGTCTAAGCCTACCGTAAAAGTCTAAATGGGAATAGGACATCTAAGCTTACCCCGAAGGTGGAAATGAGAAAAGGAGGTCCAAGCTGACCCCAAAGGTGGAAATTGAAATTAGACATCTAAGCCTACCCCGAAAGTGAGGATGGGAATAGGACATCTAAGCCTACCACAAAAGTTGAAATGGGAATAAGACGCCTAAGCTCACCCCAAAAGTGAGGATGAGAATAGGGCATTTAAGCCTACCACAAAGGTGGAAATGAGGTGGAAATGAGAATAGGATGAGAATAGGACATCTAAGCCTACCCTAAAGGTAGAAATGGGAATAGGATGTCTAAGCCTACCTGAAAGTGGAAATGGGAATAGGACATCTAAGGTTACCCCGAAGGTGGAAATGGGAATAGAACATCTAAGCCTACCCGGAACATGGAAATGAGAATAGGACATCTAAGCCTACTATGAAGGTGAGGGTGGGAATAACACATCTAAGCCTACCCCAAAGGTGGAAATCAGAAGAGGACTTCTAAGCCTACCCCAAAGGTGGAAATGGGAATAGAACCTCTAAGCCAACCCCAAACATGAAAATGAGAATAGGACTTCTAACCCTACCATGAAGGTGAGGGTGGGCATAACACATCTAAGCGTACCCCGAAGGTGGAAATGGGAAGAGGACGTCTAAGCCTAACCTAAAGTTGGAGATGGAAATAGGTTATCTAAGCAAAACCTGAGGGTGAGGATGAGAATAGGACATTTGAGCCTGCCTAGAAGGTGGAATTGGGTATAGTACGTCTGAGCCTACCCCAAAGGTGGAACTGGCGATTGGACGTCGAAGCCTCCCTCGAAGGTGGGAATGAGAATATAACATCTAAGCATACCCTGAAGGTGGAAATGGGACTAAGACGTCTAAGCTTACCCTAAAAGTGATGATGGGAATAAGACATTTAAGCATACATCAAAGGTGGAAATGGGAATATAATGTCTAAGCCTACCCCAAAGGAAGAAATGGGAATAAGACATCTAAGCCTACCCCGATGGTGGAAATGAGAATAGGACGTCTAAGCCTACCTGACAGGGAAAATGAAAATAGGACAACTAAGCCTACCCCAAAAGTGGAAATGGAAATAGGACATCTATGCTTATGCTGAAGGTGGAAATGGGAATAGAATGTCTAAGCCTACCGTGAAGGTGGAAATTGGATTTGGAATCCTACCCAAAAAGTGAGTGTGGGAATAGTACTTCTAAGCCTTCCCCTAAAGTGGAGATGAAAATAGGACGTCTAAGCTTACCACAAAAGTGATGATGGGAATAGGACATCTAAGCAAACATCAAAGGTGGAAATGGGAAAACAAAGTCTAAGCATACCCTAAAGGTAGAAATGGGAATCGGACATCTAAGCCTATCCCAAAGGTGAAAATGGGAATAGAACGTCTAAGCCTACCACAAAAATGAGGATAGGAATGGGACATTTAAGCCTACCCCGACCGGAAAAATGGGAATAAGAAAACTAAGCCTACCTTGAGAGTGGAAATGAAAATAGTACATCTAAGCTTACGCTGAAGGTGGAAATGGGAATAGGATGTCTAAGCCTGCCCCAAAGGTGTAAATTGGAATTGGACGTCTAAGCCTACCCCAAAAGTGAGGATGGGAATAGGACTTCTAAGCCTACCCCAAAAGTGGAGATGGGAATTGAACGTCTAAGCCGACCCCTAAAGTGAGGATGGGAATAGGGCATCAAAGCCTACCACGAAGGTGTAAATGGGAATAAGACATCTAAGCCTACCGCGTAGGTGGAAATAGGAATATGACATATAAGGCTACCCGAAGGTGAGAATGAAAATAGGAAATCTAAGCCTACCTTGAAAGTGTAGATGAGAATAGGACGTCGAAGCCTACCCTAAAAGTGGAAATGAGAATAGGACGTCAAATGCTACCTAAAAAGAGGAAATCAAAATAGGACGTGTAAAGAGGGTAGTTTACACCAATGATCAAGGGGAGATTGTTAAAGGAGTGTGCTCTAATTTCTTATGTGAGATTCTTAACTT
This sequence comes from Phalaenopsis equestris, assembly GCF_001263595.1. Taxonomy (NCBI): domain Eukaryota; kingdom Viridiplantae; phylum Streptophyta; class Magnoliopsida; order Asparagales; family Orchidaceae; genus Phalaenopsis; species Phalaenopsis equestris. The sequence continues at coordinate 616,336 of NW_018165173.1, forward strand.
TTTGAAAGGAAATTTGGAATCTGTTATATAGTAGAAAGATTGTAAATTTGTTGACTCCATTATTTTCTTCTGTGATTAAGGTGATTTGAAGCCTGGGGATCCGGTTAAGCTCACAGGGCCGGTTGGGAAAGAGATGCTGATGCCTAAGGATCCCAATGCTTGACATCTGTTTGGTCTGTAAAACCTTTATATTTGTAGATAAGTTCCCCTAGTTAATATAAGGTATTAAATAGGTTTTATATTAAGTTGGGTTCGGACATGCTTCATATAAGGCCAAGCCCCTATAGTTAATTACATCTTAAATGACCTAAGAAAACTCTCAATAAAAATCAGGAAATATTATCTTCAAGGAGGTCAAAGGATAGGACTTTTCAACGATATCGGACAAAGAGGTGTGAAAGGGGAATGGTTCAAATTTAGAACATTTTGTTGTAGAATCCAAAAAATAAAGAACTAGGGGATGTCATAGATCCGGAGGAGAACCTTAGTGACTTCCCAAGCTATCTTATTGTTTGGATTCAGTTTTGAGGGAAATTAGTTTTAGGCTTCAGTTTTAAGGAGAAATATTTAGGTGTTTCATTCTGCCAATTTTATTTGTTAGGGCTTACATTCGTGTGAAATTATCATACAAATAGTCTAGAATATGTGAGGATTTAGGTCGTAACAAATGACTATCTCAGAATCCTAAGACGAGTTAGGGCTTATATTGTATAGCAGGGTTATACAAACACCTAAAGATAAGGTGAGGATTTACGTTGCATAAGCAAGAAACCTTGAAGTCCTATGTCTTTGTTGTTTATATCTAAGGATGGAAGATTCAATTAGTTGAGGAAGATAGGTTTTGCTTTTGAAGATGGCTATGCTGCCCACCATGTTAACTCCAAGCTCCCTGCTGCGGCGAGTTTGAGTTTTATAGTGTGTCAAGTTATAATGTCAAATCAGGTGGCCCTATGAATGAAGTTCTTTAAATTTTATGAGGTCAGATTAAAGTTTATTAGAGCAACATCGGTTAGGATCCTATGGTTCCCTCGTTCCGACACCATTATTTTCTATTGGATTCACCTAGTCTAAATGAACATACTAAAATCAACTTAATGAGTTCCATAATTTCATTTAGACTGTGGGAAGTCTCATTAGCAACCGTAAGTTACCTCCTCCGAGAGATTCCCAATCATCCGATAGAGATATCTTAATTTAGTTGTAATTGTAGTTTTTTGTGATGTTTGTGATTAAATTTTGAGTTGTTTTATATTTTGAATGTTGTGGTGAATTTTATCTTGGTTGATTTTAGTTTTAGTTTTAGTTTTCATGTAAGGTGAAATCATTTTTTAGCATACGAGTTTGCATGTATAAAATCATAGTATGAAAGTAACAAAAAGAGAACGTTGAAAACTGTAAAAGTGTATCTAGCGAGTCTTCTTGTTCCACCACCTCAAACTTAAAATGCATGTCAAGGCAGTTTATAGAGAGGCAAAAAGTAAGGTTTTTATAGTTTTCCTGACCCTATGTCATATTTTAGTGGGGCCTTATGAGTTTAATTAAGGATGATATTGTCAAGCAAAACATATTAAGTTTAGTAGATCTCCAAGATATCCAATAGATCTAGAGAAAAAAGCAGGTCCGTGCTACTCTCTCGCTGCCTAGTGGAAAATCCCGAGTTCTTTTAAACTTATTATGTTGCTTAATAATTCATCCTGTAAATACCCTTAATGCTTAGTGAACACTAATGTCTCAATTATCCCTACGAAAAAGACACTTTATCATTTGTGATTCAATTTAAGAATTAAGTGGGTGAAGACCCTTAAAGAGGCAAGTTAGTGTTGTTGGAACACTTAGCCAAATTTTAACCCTAATTGGGCTTATAGTGTTTGAAAGATGTTTTAATTTTCAATGATATTTACTTTTCTAATCCTCATTTAAATGAAACTTGGAGAGTGTCTTAATTAGTTTTGAAAAGGTTAGGCTTTAGGTGGTCATGATTCATGATTTGAATGTTATTTCAAGATTAAATTAGGAATATTAAATTGATTAATTATTGACTTCAAAAGTCATACGCTTAAGTCCTAGATTCATTTTTATTTTAATAAACTTCAAATTTTTTATAACTTAGAAAATTATTAACTTATCTTTTTAATTAAGAAAGTGAGATTGGTTTCTACCAATTAACCCCTTATGTTTCAAACATCAAACAAACTGATTAAGATCAAAGGTTACCCATTTCCCTCCTTAAATTAAGCCTAAAGGTTAATTAAGGCTGATTTTCCAAAATTACACATTTGCCTCTAAAGGTCTAACACTTCATAATTTGTCAAATTCAATTCAAATGATCAATTCAAATGACCAATTCAAATGACTTTGAAATTTTTATCTTACCTTATTTATGGGTCAATTAAGACATAAGAGGAGAAATTGTGATTTTTTAAAATTTAATTTATTAATACAATTATTTTCATGCAAAAATAGGATTTTCCAAAGAAAAATTCCTAACTTGACCAAGGTGACTCCTAATCCCTTGAAATTCTTACTGGAAGTAGACCTAATACTGAGAAGGCTTTGAACAAATTTCATGATTGTCTAAATTTTATTTGAATTTCAAGAATTATTTTTAGTTCTTGGGTATTTATTAAATATAAAATATTTTAAATGGGGAAAATTAAGTTTTCTATTTTTGAATAGTCTCCCTAAGGTAAGAGAACTCCGAGAAGAAGATTTTTTATTTTTTGAATTTTATTTAATTTATTGAAATTATTCTTTATGAGAACCCGTTTTTAGCCTTTAAAAGTCATTTTTAAGCTTTAAAATTCAATATCTTTGTTTAGAAAACCAAGAAAAATATTTTAATTATTCCTAAATGCTTAGGATGAAATTTAGAACATTTCTATGCATTTTACTATTTTTGTGATTTTTAGGGATTTTTCATTATTTAAATATTTAAAATAGGCTAAAAAAGTTGAGTTAATTATTTAAATATTTAAAATAGGCTAAAAAAATTGAGTTTTTTTTTAATTATCATTTTATTTTTAGAAAATACCTCTGATTAAAGAGAACTCAAAAAATAAGTTTTTTTAAAATTTTGAGTTATATTTTGATTTTTAAAAATCATTTAAATGCCATAAATGATGTTTATCTTTAAAAATCTAATTAAGTTCAAAAGAACTCAAGATATTTTGAAATTTTTATGGTGAATTCTTTGGATCATAAATAATTGTGGAGATTAAAAATCAAGTCATTTAAATGTTTATATCTTTCAAAATTAATTACCTTAGTGATTTAATATTTATGAAAATTAAGTACATTTTAAATGACTTGACCCATGAAATTATTTCCAAAAGTTAGTGTTCATGGTAGACCTTCAAACTTTTCTCGGATTTTTCTAATCAACATGCTAATTTTCATGATTATTTTAAGCAAATAATGCACATAAATTTGAAAAATGTGATCCCCTGTCTTGAAAAATGTGATCCCAAACTTGAAAAATGTGATCCCCTGTCTAGGGACCTCCTCTAACTTTGGAAAAATCAGAGAGTGTTCTCCTTAACAATGGCTACAATATGCCAAAAATTCAAGCTATGATGATGAGTCTACATGTATGAAGAATCAAAAGATTCAAATCTGTATTTAATTAATTTAAAATAAAATATTCATCCAATGAACTTCAAACTATTTCCAAATTATTCTGCTCTATTCACTAAGTAAGGGGGGATTTTTATTTTATTTTTGTGATTTTTCTACACAAAGTTATGTATTTTTGAAGTTAAGGGAGTTTAAATAAATATAAAAAGCTCTATTTTTCTATTCATCCACGAGGCACCTTGTCATCCAATGGCAGCTTTGAAGCTCCACGCAGCGCTCTCTTATGTGATGCTGCTGTCCACGCCAATAGTTATGCATCCCACAGTTTGTGTAAAGAAGCGCTTTCTAACTTCATCTTGGTCGTCCATTTGATACATGCTTGATCAAATGGCTCCCTGTCATCATCCCTGATAGAGTAATCCCGTGACCGTCCACACAAAACCCTGAGATCTCAGCTTAGACTTAACCAAATCACTTCGGGTTTGATCTTATGGACTTGTCTAAGTGAGGGAAACAGATCCATATGATGATCATCTCATGCAATTAAATTAAGCCTAATCAAGTGGAGAATCAAAATAGGATCGAGAGGAGGAGAGGTTCAATACCTTGGCTCTGAGAACGGAAGCTTTGATCAGAGATGCTCGGCACATTTGTTGGGGTCCAAGGAGGTTAGGGATTAAACCTCTTGCTCTGGTGTGAGGCCTAGATATGATTTTGATGACAGCCGGATTTGGGTGTTGGTATAAAGGTATGGTGGAGGCTCTGTGCAAGGGTAATTTGATGGTTCTTTTACTTCTTTCACTATTGTGAAGGTGTGGGTAGAGTTAATTTGAGTTTGGTGGACTGTGGAGGTGTATTAGGCTTTGTCCTGGCTTCCGACAAGATTTCGGGCTCAAAATTGAACTTTGGCAGTGGAAATTGGTGAGGGAAAACAATTGAAATGCACTGAGGGGATCTTAGGGAAGCTCTGTGGTTAGTTTGGAGGGGTCTCTCTATGGAATTTTTAGCACTTAGTGTCACGGCCATGGAGGTGGCCTTTTATAAAAATGGGGTTATGGTGGCTGTCATGGCCAATTAGGTGGTGTAATTTGGTACTTAAGGGGAGGGCAGAGGAGCTCTAAAATTTAATTTGGTTGAGTTGGCCTCTAGGTTTTATTTGGGTGAAGCTCCATGGAGGTGGCTCTCAGTTTGGCCATTTTCTACCCACTAGGCTGACCGGCCAGCCAGGGGGAGGTGGCAAGGTGCTCAGAGCATCCAGAGAATTATATCACAACAATTTAATGCAAATGTGTTTTGATTTGGCAAAGAAATCTTAAGCATGTGTATTTTTGGGAATAAGATACCTTAAATTGAGGTACTTTTGGTCCATGGCTTAGTTTAGGTGGTTAAATGAGTTTTGGCTCAGTCTTAAGGAACAACTAATGGTTGAGGTGGAGTTAATTTGGTTGCTTTAGGGTGGTTAGGTCACATTTAGTGCGTAGGTCCAAGTAGAAATGACCAAGTCGTGGGTTTGCTCAAAGCTAGCCATGTCAATTGGACTAAATAAATGTTTCATTTTGTGTGGATGATCATAATGAACAACTTTGATGAAGGATGGAAGTGGTTTTTGAGCTCAACTGAAGGGTCAATTTGAGGGAATTTTGAACTTTAATCAATTTGGTCATGTTGGGATAGGCTTAGGTCAAGCTTGAGCTAGCCTTGGGCTAATTCCAATTTGATTATTGTAAATGGTCAATAATGACACCATGAAGAGTTTTCAACATGAATTGGATGCCATTTTGAGAGGTTAAGGAGATCAATTGGGTGAAATTTGGGGACTTAGCCAATTTGGGGCTAAATTTGGGAATTTTGGATTTAAGCCAAAATCAAATGGATTTGAGGCTTCCTTCACCAAGGCCAATTGAGCCAAGGCCAATTGAGGGTTGATTTTGATGTTTAGGAATGTTATAAAGATTTTGAAACATTAATTGGGGCCAATCAATTAGGCTATGGGTTCAATTTTTTGTGATTAAGTCATGTGACCAAAATTGAGGGTTTGACCTATACCAAAATTGGGCTCAAATCATGGGCCAATTAAGCTTGGATTTGTTCTAGTTTGGCCATATCAAAAGTGAATTTTGGTTTAGGATTGAAATTGGGTTAAGTTGCGATCAAATTGATGGACATTTGAGTTGAATTGGGGAAAATTGGGCCTTTAAAGGGTAATTTGGGGGTTTTAATCAAATATGGTCAAATTGGCCAAATTGGGTCATGTGATAGTTGAGGAAAATTATATTTGGAATATTTGGGAGGTTTTGGGAATTTTTAGGATTTTTTGGAATTTTTGGAATTTTGGGCCAAAGAGGGGTATTTGGTAATTTGGCCAATTTGGGGATTTTGGGTAATTTGGGTGTTTTCAAGGTATTTGAAAAAATTTTTGAGGGTATTTTGGCTAGATTTGGAGATTTTGGCCAAATTTGGGGTCACAAGGGTATTTGGGTAGTTTGGGGAATTTGGGTGCAAAAAGATAGGTTGGGTATCTTAGTAGAGTTGGAGTACCAACCACCATTAATAAGCCATGGATCAATAGAAACCCTATTTTGGGTCCTCTATGAAGTGGTCTTAGCCAAAGCCTAGCCTAGGGCTAATGGGTTTAGGGGACTACGTACAGGAGTTTCCCAAAGGTATAAAGGGACCAAAGCCAAGAAGTTCTGGCTTTAGGGTAATGAGTGATTGTGAGTGCAAACAAGTGCCTTCACCCTAGACCAACACCCAAGCTCAACCCTAAGGTCCAGCAGTCCTAAGGGCGACTCATCTTAAGTTTCCCCCATAATGACCCCCCTACTAAGTGCTAGAGGTTAGGACCTAGGATGAGGGCTCCTTGTTTAGTAAAGAAGAGTTTGAAAGTTCTAATGATGAGGGCTCCTTGTTTAGTTTTCTGAGCATAGTCAATAGGAAATTCCTATGGCTACACCTAAGGCTACTAAAGACGAAAAACTGAACCTCAACCAAAAGTGAGGTCAACAACATTTAAGCCTTCCCCGAAGGTGGAAATGAGAATATGACGTCAAAGCCTACCTCAGAGGTGGAAATGGGAACAGGACGTTTAAGCCTACCCCAAAGATGAGGATGGAAATAGGATGGGAACAAGACATCTCAACCTACCTTGACGAGGGAAATTAGAATATGACGTTTAAGCCTACCCCAAAAGTGGAAATGAGAATAGGACGTGTAAGCCTACCCCAAAAGTGGAACTGAGAATAGGACGTCTAAGCCTACCCCAAAAGTGGAAATGATAATAGAACATTTAAGCCTAACCCAAAGGTGGAAATGGGAATTGTTGTCTAAGCCTCTCCCAAAGGTGAGGATGAGAATAGGACATCTAAACCTACCCCAAAGGTGGAAATGAGAATAGGACATCTAAGCCTACCCCAAAAGTGAGGATGGGATTCAGAGTGGAAATGGGAATAGGACGTCTAAGCTTACCCCGGAGGTGGAACTAGGAATAAGACGTCTAAGCCTACTTTGAAGTTGAGGTTTGGAATAAGACATCTAAGCTTACCCCAAAGGTTGAAATAGGAATAGGACCTTTAAGCCTACACCAAAAGTGAGGATGGAAATAGGACAACTAAGCCTACCTCAATTGTGGAAATAAGAATAAAAAGTCTAAGCCTACCCTAAAGGTAGAAATGGTTATAGGACGTCTAAGCCTACACTAAAGGTAGAAATGAGAATAGGACATCCAAGCCTACCCCAAAAGTGGAAATGAGAATAGGACGTCTAAGCCCACACTAAAGGTGAAATTGTGAATAGAAAGTTTAAGCCTACCCCGAAGGTGGAAATTGAAATATGTCATGGAAGCCTACCCCGAAAGTCAGGATGGTAATAAGCATCTATGCCTACCACGAAGTTGGAAATGGGAATAGGACATCGAAGCCTACCTCGAAGGTGGAAATGAGAAAAAAAGATCTAAGCCTACCACGAAGGTGAGGATGGAAATATGACACTTAAGCCTATCCCAAAAGTGGAATTGAGAATAGAAGGTCTAAGCCTACCCCAAAAGTGGAAATGAGAATAGGACTTCTATGCCTACCCCTAAGGTGAAAATTGGAAAAGGACGTCTAAGCCTACCCCGAACAAGGAAATTGGAAAGGTACGTCTAAGCCTTCCATGAAGGTGAGGATGGGAATAGGACATCTAAGCCTTCCGCGATGATGGAAATGGAAATAGGACATCTAAGCCAACCTCAAAGGTGGAAATGGTAATATGTTGTGTAAGCCCACCCCGATGGTGAGGATGAGAATTAGACATCTAAGCCTACCCCAAAAGTGAGTATGGGAATCAGGAAGAAAATGGTAATATGAAATTTAAGCCTACCTTGAAGGCGAAAATGAGATTAGTACGTCTAAGCTTACCCCAAAGCTGAGGATGGGAATAGGACATCTAAGCCTACCTCGAAGGTGGAAATGGCAACAGGACGTCTACTACCCCAAAGGTGTGGATGGAAATTGGACCTCTAAGCCTACCCTGAAAGATTCTATAGGAGTAGGATGCCTAATCCAACCCCAAAAGTTGAAATGAGAATAGGACGTCTAAGACTACCCCTAAATTGAAAAAGTGAACAGGACTTCTAAGCCTACTCAAAAGGTAGAAATGGGAATAGGACGCCTAAGCCTACCCCAAGCATGGAAGTGGGAATAGGACGTCTAAGTCTACCCCGAAGGTGGAAATGGGTATAAGACGTCTAATCCTACCATAAAGGTGAGGGTTTGAATAGGACATCTAAGCCTACCCCGAAGGTGGAAATGGGAATAGGATGTTTAAGCGTACCCCAATGGTGGACGTGGGAATAAGACTTCTAAGCTTACTTCAAAGGTAGAAATGGGAATAGGATGTCTAAGCCTACCCTAAAGGGAGAAACGGGAATTTGAGGATGAGAATAGAACGCCTAAGCCTACCCCAAAAGTGTAGATGGGAATAAGACGTCTAAGACTACCCCAAAAGTGTAGATGGTAATAAGACGTCTAAGCCTACCCCAAAAGTGGAAATGAGAATCAGACGTCTAATCCTACCCCAAAAGTGGAAATGGTTATAGGATGTTTATGCTTACCTCGAAGGTGGAAATAGGAATAGGACGTCGAGCCCTATCCCAAACATGGAAATGTGAAAGGGACCTCTAAAGCTTCCCCGATGGTGGAAATGAGAATAGTACGTCTAAGCATACCTCAAAGGAGAGGATGAGAATAGGACATCTAAGCCTACTCTGAAGGTGGAAGTGAGAGTAGGACGTCTAAGCTTATCTTGTAGGTAGAAATGGGAATATTTTCTCTAAGCCTACCCCGAAGGTGGATGAGAATAGGAATTCCAAACCTACCCTAAAGGTGGAAAAAGGAATAGGATCTCTAAGCCAACCCCAAAAGTGAGAATGAAAATCATAGTGGAAATGGGAATAGGACATCTAAGCCTTCTCCAAAAGTGGAAATGGGAATAGAACGTCAAAGCCTACTCCAAAGGTGAGGATGGGAATAGGACATCTAAGCCTACCCCAAAAGTGTGGATGGAAAAAGGACCTCTAAGCCTACGCTAAAAGTGTACAAGGGAATAGGATCTCTAAGCCTATCGCAAAAGTGGACAAGAGAATAGGACTTCTAAGCCTACCCCAAAGGTGGAAATGGGAATAGGACGTCTAACCCTATCCCAATCATGGATGTGGGAATAGGACCTATAAGCCTGCCCTAAACGTGGAAATGAGAATTGGACGTCTAAGCCTACAATGAAGGTGAGGGTGTGAATAGGACATCTAAGCCTACCCCAAAGGTAGAAATGGAAGGTGGTAATGGGAATAACACGTCTAAGCCTACCATAAAAGCGAGCATGGGAATTTGAGTGGAAATGAGAATAGGACATCTAAGCCTACCACAAAGGTACAACTGGGAATAGGATGTCTATGCCAACCCCAAATGTGGGGATGGGATTCAGAATGGAAATGAGAATATGACGTTTAAACCTACCCTGGAGGTGGAACTGGGAATAGGACGTCTAAGCCTACCCCAAAGGTGAGAATGAGAATAGGACCTCTAAGCCTACCATGAAAATGGAAATAAGAATAGGATGTATCAGCCTACCCAAAAATGAGGATGGGAATAGGACATCTAAGCTTACACCAAAGGTGGAAATGGGAATAGAAAGTCTAAGCCTACCCCAAAGATAGAAATGAGAATAGGATGTCTATGCCTACTCCGAAGGTGCAAATGGGAATAGGACGTCTAATCCTACCCTATAAATGAGGATGGGAACAAGACATCTCAACCTACCTTGACGAGGGAAATTAGAATATGACGTTTAAGCCTACCCCAAAAGTGGAAATGGGAATAGGACATCTAAGCTTACCCTGAAGGTGGAAATGGGAATAGGAGGTCCAAGACTACCCCAAAGGTGAAAAGTGGAATTGTACGTCTAAGCCTACCATGAAAGTGAGGACAAATAAAATTAAGGACAAATAAAATTGGAATGAATTGGACGTCTAAGCCTACCATAAAATGAGCCTCTATTATTTAAAAATTTAACTTAAATTTTCTATATGTTTAGAAATGTAGATGTAGTTATCTAAAGTTACCCTCTAATACCAAAGTTTGTGTTAATTTTTTTAAAATATTTAGAAAATATAACTAATTGAGGACAAATAAAATTAAGTTTCTTTTCTTTAAAAAGGAATTTTTATTCCGCCCAAACTTGAATTTTTATATGATTTTAAATGAAGAAAAGTTTAAGGGTTAAAGAAAATATTTAATACATAAAGAAAAGACATACCTGTTGAAGGTTCTGATTTGAAACTTAACTCTGAAATATTACAGGTGCTAATATGAAAAGCTAAAATACTTAAAATAATAAATAGCACAAAATACATATAAAAAATTGCTAATAAAGGGTTAACCACAAATACATTCAATAGAGTACTAAAACTAATAACTTCCACTAGATTCACAAATCTAAAGTTCACAACACAACATACAACAAAAATAAAGCATCACAGTCCACAAACAAACAGTCCCAACAATAAAGTAGAATTAAACATAAACTAAACAAAAATCTAACTAAAGCATCACCAATCATCTTCTTCTTCTTCTTCTTCCACATCCAAATTTTGTTGTTGATATGGAGTAAAAACAGGGTGAGTAGGAAACTGAACTGAGTGATCACCCCTCATGAACCTGACCTTTGCACCATCATACGGAGCATCAGATTCAAACTTTTGTCTTATCAAATCATCAAAGCGAGTATTTCTACCCTCCATATTTTCCATTCTATGATCCATTTTAAAAAATATCTCCCTGTTGGATCATCATTTGCTTCATAAGTTCCTGGATAGTTGTGGTATTAGAAGTACCTAAATTAGAAGGAATATCCCTGGTCCTACTTCCAGTTCTCCATCAAACATGAGATTCATAAGTATTTATATTGGCAGGCCCAATAGGTTTAAGTGGTTCAATCCTCTCCTCATCTGTTCTATAATAACCTCCTGCCTGTTCACATAGTGTGAAGATCAGGGCAGGGTGTGTTAAACCTCTAGTAGTCTCTCCAAAAGCAATAGATCGAGTGTTCCAATAAATAATAGAGCCTACATCTATCCTTTTCATCTGCTAGGTACAGAAGTTCAAGATGGCTCTATCCCTTGTAATCTCACTATGATGATTTGTTGGTATCATTTTTCTAGAAATAAAATAGTGTCAGACCTTAGATACTACATTTAACATAGAAACAAAAAAGTTTATCATAACACCATTCTTTACTTTCCAGATTCCACTTCCATCAACAAGAAAATAAATAACCTCATCCAAGGCCTCATTCATAGTAGAAAACAATTGGTATTGGCAGCTATACACATCTTCTAACAGATAAAATTCATTAATCTTCCTTTGAGTAAACTCCACCATTTTTCCACGAACAAATGCATAGGCTTCAAATGTTTTCTTAAAATTGGCGTAGAACTCCATCACTACTCCTATAATCAACTCGGCAGTAAAGTAGCATAAATTCTCCCACTGTTGAGCATTGATTGATCTCTCAACTTCTCCTCCCATATTTTTAAATCCTCGATCCAGAATCACTTTTTTAGTTGTGCGTACACTATTGAAGAAAATGTTGACCTTGTAGTTGACAAAATTTTGATCATCAAAATCTACCTTTGTCTTTCCTTTGCTCATTCTATGTGCCATGGTAAATCTATGAAAATTTGATAAAACACAATGTGAAACTTTATAAACTTAAATCTACTAAGTCAAAGTTTTTCACCAAAGGATTTTCTCAAAATCTTCCAAAAAGATATCAAAATTTTGGATCTCGGCAATGTAAGATAAATCCTTGGTAATCGCCTCAAATCCTATTCCAATTTCAACCTTCGGGGTAAGCTTAGACATTCTATTCCCATTTCTACTATTATGGTAGGCTTAAACTATCTATTCCCATTCCCACCTTCAGGGTAAGCTTAGACGTACTATTCCCACTTCCACCTTCGAGGTAGGCTTATATGTGTTATTCCCTTCCTCACCTTTGTGGTAGGCTTAGATGTCCTATTCGCATTTCCACATTTGGGGTAGGCTTAAAAGTCCTATTCCCATTTTCATGTTCGGGGTAGACTTAGTCATCCTATTCCCATTTCCACCTTCGGGGTAGGTTTAGACGTCCTATTCCCATTTCCACCTTTTGTGGTAGGCTTAGATGTTTTATTCTCATTTCCACTTTTGGGGTAGGCTTAGACGTCCTATTTCCATCTACACTTTTGCGGTAGGCTTAGATGTCCTAATTCCATCCTCACCTTTGGGGTAGGCTTAGACTTCCTATTCCCATTTGCACTTTTGTGGTAGGCTTAGATGTCTTATTCCTATCCTCACTTTTGGGGTAAGCTTAGATGTCCTATTCCAATTTCAACTTTCGGGTAGGCTTAAACTTCATATTCTCATTTCCACTCTGATTCCCATCCTCACTATTTTGGTTGCCTTAGACGTCCTATTCCCATTTCCACTTTCGACGTAGGTTAGACGTTCAATTTCCTTTTCCTCCTTAATTGTAGGCTTAGCTGTCGTATTCTCCTTTCCACCTACACATGGCTTAGACGTCCTATTCCCATCTACACTTTCGGGATAAGCTTAGATGTCCTAATTTAATCCTCACCTTTGGGGTAGACTTAGATGTCCTATTCCCATCTACACTTTCAAAGTAAGCTTAGATGTCCTAATTCCATCCGCACCTTCAGGGTTGGCTTAGATGTCTTATTCCTATTCCCACTTTCGGGGTAGGCTTAGATGTCCTATTCCCATCCTCACTTTTAGGGTAGGGTTAGACTTCCTTTTCCAATTTCCACCTTCAAGGTAGGCTTAGATGAACTATTCCCATTTCTACCTTTTTGTTAGGTTTAGATAATGTATTCCCATCCTCACTTTCAAGATATGCTTAAACGTCATATTCCCATTTCCACTTTTAGGGTAGGTTTAGATGTCTTATAACCATCCTCACTTTTGGGGCAGGCTTAGATGTCTGATTCCAGTTTCCACCTTCTAGGTAAACTTAGACATCCTATTCTCTTTTCCACTTTTGGTCTAAGATTAAACGTCCTATTTCCATTTCTACTTTTGCGGTAGGCTTAGACGTCCTATTTTCATTTCCACTTTCGGGGTAGGCTTAGATGTCCTATTCACATCCTCATTTTCATGATAGATTTATATGTCCTATTCCCATTTCAACCTTTGAGTTAGGCTTAGACGTCCTATTTCCATTTCTGCTTTCAGGAAAGGCTTAGACTTTCTACTCCCATTTCCACCTTCGGGGTATGCTTAGATGTCATATTCCCCTCCGCACTTCAGGTGTAGGCTTAGACATCCTAATCCCATTTTCTTCATTAGGGTAGGCTTAGATGTCCTATTCCCATCCTCACCTTCGGGGTAGGCTTAGACATCCTATTTCTAGTTCCACCCTCGGGGATGGCTTAGACGTCCTATTCCGATTTCCACTCCTATTCCTATCCTCATTTTTGGGGTAGGCTTAGATATCCTCTTCCCATTTCCACCATTGGGGTAGGCTTAGACTTTCTATTCCCATTCCCACCTTCGGGGTAGGCATAGATGACCTATTCCCATTTCCACCTTCAGGGTAGGCTTAAATGTGTTATTCCCACCCTCACCTTCATTGTAGGCTTGGACGTCCAATTCCCATTTCCACCTTTGGGGTAGGCTTGGACGTCCTCTTCCCATTTCAATGTTTGGGGTAAGCTTAGACGTCTTATTCCAATTTCCATTTTCGGGGTAATCTTAGAAGTTTTATTCCCATTTACACCTTCGGTGTATGTTTAGATGTGTTATTTACACCCTCACTTATGCGGTAGGCGTGGACGTCCTATTCCCATTTCCACCTTCGGTGTAGGCTCAGATGTGATATTTCCACCCTCACCTTCGTGGTAGACTTAGACGTCCTATTCCCATTTCCACCTTCAAGGTAGGCTTAGACGTCCTATTCTCATTTCCATACTCGGGTAGGCTTAGACGTCCTATTCCCATTTCCATCTTTTGGGTAGGCTTAGATGTCCTATTCCTATCCACACTTTTAGGGAAGGCTTAAACGTCCTATTCCATTTTCCACCTTCTATTTAGGCTTGGACGTCCTATTCCCATTTCCACTCTGATTCTCATCCTCACTTTTTGGGTTGGCTTAGACATCCTATTCCCATTTCCACCTTCGGGGTAGGCTTAGTTGTCCTATTCTCTTCCTCACCTTTGAGGCAAGCTTAGACAACCTATTCTCATTTCCACCTTTTAGGGTAGGCTTAGGCGTCCTATTCCCATGTCTACCTTCGGTGTAGGCTTAGACGTCTTATTCCCTTTTCTACCTTCGAGGTATTCTTAGACATCGTAATCCCATTTCCATGTTCTGGGTAGGCTTAGACGTCCTATTCTCATTTCTAATTTTGGGGAAGGCTTAGATGTCCTATTCCCATCTACACTTTTGGGGTAGGTTTAGATGTCCTATTTCGATCCTCACCTTCGGGGTAGGCTTAGACGTCCAATTCCCATTTCCACTTTCAGGGTAGGCTTAGACCTTCTACTCTCATTTCCACCTTCGGGGTTGACTTAGATTCCTTATTCCCATGCTCACTTTCTGGGTAGGCTTAGATGTCCTATTCCCATTTCCACTTTCGGGGAAGGCTTAGACGTCTTATTCCCATTCCCACTTTTGTGGTAGGCTTAGACGTCTTATTCCAATTTCCACCTTTAGGGTACGCTTAGACATCATAATTGCATTTCCACCTTCAGGGTAGGCTTAGACGTCCTATTCCCATTTCAACTTTCAAGGTAGGCTTAATCGTCCTATTCCTATTTCTAACTTCGGGTAGGCTTAGACGTCCTATTCCCATCCTCATTTTTGTGGTAGGCTTAGAGACGTCCTATTCCCATTTCCACTTTTGAGGTAGACTCAAATTTCCTATTCCCATATCTACCTTTGGGATAAGCTTAGACTTTCTATTCCCATTTCCAGCTTCGGGGTAAGCTTAGATGTCCTATTCTTATCCTCACTTTAGGGGTAGGCTTAGACATCATATTCCCATTTCCACCTTCGGGGTAGGCTTAGAGGTTCTTTTCCCATCCTCACCTTCAGGGTAGGCTTAGCCATCCTATTACCAGCTCCACCTTTGGGGTAGGCTCAGACGTCCTATTCCCATTTCCACTCTGATTCTCATATTCAATTTTTTGGTAGGCTTAGACATCCTATTCCCACTTCTTTATCAGGGTAGGCTTAGACCCCTTAAACCTTTAAGAGACTCATGTAAATAGTCCCCTTAGACCCACTAGCCCTATGATAAAGTCTTTCTTAGACCAGTACATGAAGGACCCAAAGTAGAGGATTCCATTGCTCTATGGCTCAAATAGGGTGGTTGGCACCTCACCTTTACCAAAACACCCCCAAATCTCATATTTGACCAAAATTCCCAAAATTATTCAAATCACCCAAATTTGTTCAAAAATTATCTCAAATTATTTGAAACTACCCAAATTGCCAAAAACTCCCCAAATCTTCCCAATTTACCAAAATACCCCCAAATTGGCCAAAATTACAAAAATACCCTTGATGGCCCAAATTTTCCCAAAACCCTCAAAATCATTTAAAATGTCTCCACAATAAATTTAAACCCTTCAATTAAACCAAATTTGATAAATTTGACTAATTTTGACCAAAAGCCACAAATTGCCCGAAAAGGCCCAATTTCTCCAAATTCACCTCAACTGTAAATCAATTTCATTCCATTTTCCCCTAATTTTCAAATCTAAACTCAAATTTAATATGTCTATGATAATTTAAAACCAAATTTAAGCTTAATTGACCAATTCTTTGAGCTCAATTTTAATCCAAACCAAAACCCTCAATTTTGACCATATAATTTAATCTCACCCAATTGAACCCCATAGCCCACTAAATTGCCTCAATTTGGATTCCAAACTCTTCCTAAAATTCCTACTAATCAAATTGAGCCCTAATTGGCCTTGATCAAGCTTCAATTTCACTCAATTTCAACTCAAATCTAAAGTCCCCAAATATCCCCTAATTTAGCCATGTGCCCAAATCTGACCAAATTGAATGTCCTAACCCCAAAATTGGCATCAAATTAATGTTGAAACTCTTCATGACATTCCCCAAGACCATTTTAAACTCTCAATTTGGACTGAGCGCAACTCTATCCCAACCTAAACCCAAGTCTAGCCAAACTTCCCTAAATTGACTAAATGCCAAATTCCTTCAAATTAACCCGTCAAATCAATTCAAAACCACTCAAATTCTTTTCTAAACATCTCATGACAATCACCCAAACAAAATTGATCAATTAATTGGCTCAATGTCATGGCTAGCATAACCCAAACTCAACTTTAAGATAATTTGACCCAAATTGAACCCCTTCACCACAATTGACTTAGCCATACCAATGTGACAAAATTAATGTCACCACAATCACCATTTAAATTCTATTGACCAACCTAAGCCCACCTAAACCACCTAGGTGATCTATGAACCAATGCTCCCTTAATTTAAGGGATCATAGCCTTATTTAGTATTATTTTGAAAATACTTTGCCATCAGCACTTGCCATTAGGAGTAAATCATAGTTAAACCTTCCCTGACCTCCCTGAGCCAACAGGTGACTGAACCCTGACCAGCAACCACCTCAACCACTAGAAATCGTCACCCTAAAGGAGCCAAAATGGCCAAAACCCAAAATTTTAACTCCCTAACTTGGCTCACTCAAATTGGATGCTTGTGCCTTTTTCACTCCACCTCAGCAAGCCTTAGCACCCAATGTCAAGCCCTGAGTTCCACCAGATAACATGGCTTTTAATTGATCCCTCCACGATCAAAGGGAAGGCCAACAAAATTCTTGGGGAAACTTTTCCCGTTTTCTTCTAGAGACTCTTCAAGAACTCCTCAGCTAAATCTCACCACTTTCCTAGTATGGTTCCTACTGTAAGAGCACAATTTTTTAGTTCAAAAATTCAGCTCAAACCATGACATATTTCTAAAAACCTCCAAACTCCTCCAAACTCCAATTAACTATCCCCACACCATCACCAGAGCAAGAGGAGTTGATCCCAAACAAAAGCCCCCTCTCAAAAAGCCTCTAACATAGCTTTAGACCACTACCTAAAATCGAGATTGGTCGAAATCACATCTAGACAATTCACTAGGACCTAGGACTTCATCTAGAGGTTTGTTAGACTCAATCAAAGCTGAAACAACCAATTGATTGAGGCTTGCCCTCTTATATAAATGTATTGAACCGCAACCCTAATTCAAGCCTACTGTGATTCTCTATGCATATTACTTTATTTCATACCGTATAAGCTGTATAGATATACTTGTCTTGAGTAGATGAAGGTATGAGAAGAAACCAGATGTGATTTGGTTGAGTATAGATGAAGATCTTAAGGGTTTAGTGTGAACGACTCTCAAATTAGGTCATTTGGGGATGATGATGGGGAGTCGTCTGATTGCGCGTGTATTGGATGGATGGAGGAGATCAAGCAGGATGAACCCTTGGAGGGAAAAGGCATGCCGTGTGGCTGGTGAAGTGGATGACAACATCAAATAGCGGAGCGCAATGTGTGAGTTTGGAGCCGTCGTAGGATCAGTTGGCGTCGCACGTTTAAATAGAAAAATATGGATTTTTCAAAATTAATTAAATGATTGAACATCAAAAATCCATATCTTTATTTAGAAAAATCAAAAAAATAAAAGAAAAATATCTTCTTGCTCAGTGAATAGAGGAGAACAATTTGGACTAAAAATAAAAATTATTTTCTTACTCCCTGATTTTTAAACTATTAAATACTCTCTGGAGTATTTTCATTCATTATGATCAGGCATTACTCACCATGACTTGAAAATTTGAGAGTTTTTTCCAAATGATAGAGGCTATGTTCTCTTATTTTTCCAAGGCCAGAGGGCATCTCTATGCTTCTAACCATAATTTTCAAGCTAACATGACTATTTTGGCTTAATTTAATTACATAAATTAAAAGATCAATTCGAAAATTATGGGAAAAATATCATGATGGCTTGAATAATTTTGTAAATTTTTATATTTTCTTATGTGTATATATCTTGTAGTAATTTATGTAAATTAAATACTAATAAAAGTTTACAAAATCAATTCTACACTACTTATAAAAGTCATGTGTACCCACTATAAAAATTTAAGAATTATTGATTAAGTTTGAGCACTAAAGTTGATTTTCTAAGACACATTATATTTTTGTACAAAAATAATTATAATAAATTAAACACACTTGGGAAAATTATGAAAAGCTGTTTTCCGAGCTCCTTATGATCAAGGGCACTTACGAAAAGTAAAAGTTTTTTTGAGAAAATACTTGATTTTTTATCCTTTTTTTGAAATTAAAATAATTTAAAGTAATTAAAAAATCCAAAAAATTACAAATATACATTAAAATGTGCCTAATGGTCTCCTAATCACCTAGGGCTCGTTAAAATATTTTTCCTATCTTTTCCAAGTTAAAGATAAATTTTAAAACCTTAAAGCTATATTTTTCCTTATTTTTCTCATTAAAAACCATTATAATAAATAAATTAAAAATCATAAAAATATAAAGTTTGATTCTCTGACTCTTATGAACTCAAAGAAGTTTAATAAGAATATAAATATAATTTTCATAGTTAAATCATTATTTTACATTTAATTAAATCATTGAAATTTGTTAATAATTAAATAGTAATAATAAAAATTTAATTCCAAAAAATCATGAAATTTTGTTTAAGTGTTTCTCTAGTACATTTTGGATAGTTAAGTAAAATCAACTTTGAAAAATACTACTTTCTAAATTTAAATAATTATTTAAATAAAGATAAATTATATTTGAAAATCCACATTTTCTCCTCTAATGTTTTAATTGATCCATGGATAGGACACTCTAAATTCTCAAAGTCAAAATTTGGTTAATGAGTTATGAGGTGAAGAGCCCCAAAGGAAAAGGTGTAACTTTAGATTTTGGTGCCTTAATCAAAAGTTAGGGTTAACAATGGGAAAATGGGTAATTTGGATCCTAATGAACATGTTTGGATGATTGAAATAAAATGAGATTAAAAGGTAAAAACTTACTTGCCACCTTTTTTATAATATGAAACAACAAATGTCTACACCATCTAAACCATTTTTTAGAATTAAACAAGCCATAGGACTTTGAGGTTGTCTACCTAGTGCGACATAAATCCTTAACTTTTCTTTTAGCCTTTACATAGCTCTTCTATATAATATAAGCCCTAACTCGTTTTAGGAATGAAAGGTTATAGTTCATCAGGACCTAAATCCTCACTTCTTCTAGGCTATTTGTGTGATCATCAAACATGAATGTAATCCCTAATTAAAAAAAGTGGCAGGATGAAACATTTAAATATTTTTTCTCTAAATTGAAGCCAAACCGTAGGATAAATTGGGAAGTCGGTTCTCTTCATGATCCGTGACCTCCTCTAGTTCTTCTTCCTTTGGATTCCTCAATAAATGTTCCAAATTTAAACCATTCTCATTTCACACATCTTCTTTTGATCACTTTGAAAAGTCCTATTTTTTGAAATTCCTGAAGACAATATCCCTTAATTTTTATCGAGAGTTTTCTTGAGTGGCTTTGGTTATCTAAGATGTAATTAACTATAACGGCTTGTCTTTAAAGGAAACTTTTATGAACCCAGCTTAATAAGAACCCTATTTAAATTTTCAAATTAAATAGGGGAACTTGTTAGCTTTTAAATAAAAATGGTTTCACAGACCAAATGGATGTCATATATTTCTTAATTTTTTTAATCGAGCCTCACCCTCAAGTTTTGTGCTTCTCTTTGGGGATAGATGCATAGCTTGAGGTGTAGCACTCTTTCATCTAAACTTTGAAAGATATTGGATCAGTTTGACTTCATATTTTTATAAAATTTATATATATATATATATATATATATGAAGTGGGCGACGACAATTAAATTGAAATGCATTTCCGAAGCATTTCCTTAACCAACATAGTGTTGATGAGGACATAGATTCATTCTTGTTGCTACAGATTACCTGTCCATGTTGACAAAAGAAGAGGTGCTGTTACGAGAGGTTACAACACAGCTTGTTCTATAATTTTTTAAGAGCCAAATTGTCTATTGTTTTGGTGTACTACGCAAATTGATTTCTGATAATGGGATAACCTTCAAAAGTACAAAGATCAACAACTTCATCAAAAGACATGGGATAGACTTGAGTTACTCTACAATTAACTATCATAGGGCAAATGGAATGGCTGAAACCTTCAACATGATGTTCGTGCAAATCTTAAAAAAAACATTGGACTAAAACTAAATAAATTGGCATAAAAAGCTATTAGAAGCTTTGTGGGCCTACCAAACAACGTTCAGGAGTTGCACTCATGTACAGGTCTGAGGTCGTATTACCGCTGGAGGTTTGAACATCGTCTCTCAGAGTCTTCGTCGCCAACCAAATTATAACTGAAGAAAGTGGAAAGCTTGGAATTGAAGAATTAGAGAGTCTCAAGGGAAAATTACAACATTTGGAACTTTACTAAGCAAGGATGGTGCAAGCTCATGGAAACATGATCCCCCAAGGGCATTCAAAGTTGGTGACCTAGTTTTCGTTCTTACAAGACTTTTTGAACCAACTTGGGAGGGACCATTCATCATAGAGGAAGTTTACTCGAGAGGATATTCCCAGTGCTGGTTGATCTCAATTGAATATAGTTGTGTAAAATTTATAAAGTTGACTACACTTTACAACAGTGCCAAAAACTTATTTTGGTATTCTAGTAAAAATAACGCTAAGCACTTAATATTGAGATTCTACTCAAGTATGTGTATCATTATCAAGTAATAAAAAACTTTCTATTTAAGTCTCAAATCTCGATCCCACGGGGAAGATTTAAATTTGAAATGATAAATTAACTAGGAAAATTACAGAAATCACACAAAATTACTCACTAATTTTGATTATTTAAGATACTATCAAAGCTAAATTATTTACAACTAGTAGAATTTAAAAGCAGGTTTTAAAATTATTAACTACCAAACTATGTTTATGTGATGAAGTTTTCTAATATAAAAAAGAATCTTTCCCGCTACAATGAGTTTTTGGTGAAATGAGATGAGATAAAAGGTTTAAATATGTAATGTACTAAATAGGAGTAATTTTAATTCTCTACCCTAATTGAGTGTTGTAGAAAATCATTGGCTAATCCTAGGTTTAGTTCTTAAATTTGTGGCTAAGCTAAGAGGATACTGGCTCCCACTCCAGAGCTCCCACTTCCCTTCCCTTGAAGGCTAACTCTTACTTTAGTTTATAAAAATGAAGATCAAATTGGGGATTTTTAGTCTGTCACCTAGAAATCTCTAATTAGACACCCAACAAATTATATTTTCCTATTTACTTGCACTTAATTCCATGAACGAAATAACGAAATACTCCTTCATGGGCTTTAATGTGATTCTCACTCTGTTGTAGAAGTCATACTCCAATTCCCGGATCATATGTTTCTCAACATATTTTAAGAATTCAATTAGCCATATTGAAAAGTAAATTAAAAGCAAAGTTGAAAAACCATCACAATTTATTTTAAATTATAACATTTACACATACACATTATCTCTTCATTTAAAAATATCTGAGAGTATGGAGAAAGATAAACGAAAAAACTCAGACTTCATGAGAAAGAAACAACAAAACACAAATTTCATATATAAAATAAAGTTCATACAATAATAATAAACAAACAATACTTGTCTGAAACTCTTTCTCAAAGCAAATCCTATGAAGCCTCTCTGAGGAAATGTAAGAAGAATAAATCTCTTACTTTAAGCAGAAATCTCACTTCTCTTCCTCTCCAACGCTTCTTATAGAAAAATTCACACTTAAACTCACCACAAAAAATCAAAACTATTAAAACAATAACTAACTAATGGTGTGGAATAGTGTAGAATGGCGTGGAATGTAGGTATGTGAAGAGGAAAACTTAATTGAGTGGAAAAAGTTGAAATGGTGTGTGAGGGGGGGGTGGTGTTTTGATCAAAGTTTGACCCTAAATAGAGCCTAGGTCATTTCTCCATTAGATGAATCCAAAGACTCTACAAAAAGCATCCAAATTTATGGAATCTTCTAGAAATAGGACTTCCACCGACATAAGCGTCGTTGGAGCGATCCTGGCGCCATCAATGCCAGTGCTCTGCTATTAATTCCCATGTCTCTGCCAAATGATTCCATCGGTGCCAAGTTTGGCACTGTCGGTGCTGACTCTTATTCTGCATCCTTTGTGTAGGTCTGCACTGTCTGACGTCTTCTAGCACCGTCGGCACTAAGTAATTCTTCTAATTCTCCTTTTTTGTTCCAAATTCCATCCTTTTTGCTTTGTTTTGGCTTTAAGTCCCAAAAATCAACAACCTGCATAAAACATGAAAAATACCTTCCTTTTAAGTGCAATATCACCAAAAATGGGTACAAAATATAGGTTTAAAAATGCATATATTTTTGGTGCATCAAAATCCCCAAAACTTAAATGTTACTTGTCCTCAAGTAAATCTTTTACTACATAAAAATATGACTTATGGTAAAGACTTTAACTTCTAAATTTCAATATCTTTGTTCATTAAATATAATAACATCACTTAAGAAAAACTCAAAACAACTCTAGTTAACACTAAATGTATAGGAATATTTAGCATTCAAGTCTAAGATTTTTTATTCTCTATTTTTTTCAAGGAAAATTGCAAATTATTCATATTAATGCCACTTAGAATATTCATATGAAAAAGAATTTTTTGAAACATTACTAGTAAATATGCTAATATTTAAATATAAGTTTAGAGAATGTAGCCAAGCCTTCTTCTTTAAGTTGATTTAAGTGAAGCCAATTTTTAATTAGGCGTCCCCTCAAGCTTCTCCTCACATCTTTCTTCTTTTCTTTTCTTTTTCTTTCCAGGATCAATTTCAATCCCTTTTCTTTTCTTTTCGTTCTTTTTCTTCCTTTTTTTTAATGTGAGGATTATTATACTTGGATAGCCTTTAATGATTTTGAACTTCACTATCCTCTTTTTAAAGTTAAAAACTTTTCACATTTCTTCACTATATAAAATTATATTAGCCTTAAAGATCTTTTATAAAGTGTTAATCTTTTCTTCTTACATGAATCTATAAGATTTTTAATACTTAAAAAATACAAATTCCTTTACATAAAATTAAAAAGCATGGTCTTATTCTATCATACCGAATATCTTAATCTCTAAAATTAACCTTTTTTATTTAAAAATTTTACTTAAATTTACTATAAATTTAGAAACATAGATATAGTTATCCATAGTTACCCTTTAATACCAAAGGTCATGTTAAATTGTTTTTTAAAATATTGAAAATATAACTTATTAAGGACCAATAAAATAAAGTTTTATTTCTTTAAAAAGGAATTTTTCTTTCCCCCAAACTTAAATTTTTAAAATATAAAACATTTAATACATAAAGAAAAGACATACCGGTTGAAGGTTCTGATTTGAAACTTAACTCTAAAATATTACAAGTGCTAATATAAAAAACTACAAGTCTTAAACATTAAATATCTCAAAATACATATAAAAATTTACTGAGAAAAAGTTAGCTACAAATACATCCAACGAAGTACTAAAAACTATTACCAGTATAAGAAACCGTCTCACAAATCCACAGTTCACAACACAACATATAACAAAATAAAGTAGCACAGTACAAAAACAAACTGTCTCAATAATAAAGTATAATTAAATATAAAAAAAATAAAAATCTAACTAAAGCATCACCAATAATCTTCTTCTTCTTCTTCTTCCACATCTAAATTCTGCTACTAATATGGAGTAAAAACATGGTGAGTAGGAAACTGAAGTGAGTGATCACCCTTCATGAATCTGACCATTGCATCATCATAAGCAACATCATATTCAAACTTTTGTCTTATCAAATCATCAAAGTGAGCATTTCTACCCTCCATATTTTCCATTCTATGATCAATTCTAAAAATATCTCCCTGTTCGATCATCATTTGCTCCATAAGTTCTTGGATAGTAGGGGCACTAGAAGTACTTGAAGTAGAAGGAATATCTCTAGTCCTACTTCCATATCTCCATCCAACATAAGATTCATAAGTATTTATATTGGCAGGCCAAATAGGTTTTAGAGGTTCAATCCTCTCCTCAACTAGTCTATAATCAACTCCTGCCTGTTCACATAGTGTGAAGATCAAGGCAGGGTGTGCTAAACATCCAAAAGTAATTGATCAAGTGTTCTTATAAATAATAGAGCCTAAATCTATTTGTTTCATCTATT
This sequence comes from Phalaenopsis equestris, assembly GCF_001263595.1. Lineage (NCBI taxonomy): Eukaryota > Viridiplantae > Streptophyta > Magnoliopsida > Asparagales > Orchidaceae > Phalaenopsis > Phalaenopsis equestris. The sequence continues at coordinate 640,769 of NW_018165173.1, forward strand.
GGATATAAAAGTTCAAGATGGCTCTATCCCTTATAACCTCACTAAGATGATTTGTTGGTATCATTCTTCCAGAAATAAAATAGTGGCAGGCTTTAGATACTACATTTACCATAGAAAGAGGAAATTTTACATTAACTCCATTCTTCACCTTCTAGGTTCCTCTTCCATCAGTAAGAAAAAAAATAACCTCATACAAGGCCTCATTTATAGAAGAAAATGATTTATACTGGCAGCTATACACATCTTCCAACAGATAAAATTTATTAATCTTCCTTGGAGTAAACTCCACTGTTTTCCCTTGAACAAACACATAGTCTTCAGAAGTCTCCTTAAAATTGGTGTAGAACTCCATCAACACACCAATAATCACCTTGATAGTAAAGTAGCAGAAATTCTCCCACTACCGAGCATTGATTAATCTCTTGACTTCTCCTCTTGGATTTTGAAATCCTCGATCCGAAATAACGTTTTTAGTTGTACTCAGATTATTGAAGCAAATGTTGGACTTATAATTGACAAACTTTTGATCATAAAAATCTAACTCTCTTTTTCTTTTGTTCATTCTAGGTGTCATGGTAAATCTACAAAAAAATTATAAAATCTAGATAAATTCTCAAAAATTCAAAAAATCACAATGTGAAACGTTTTAAAATCACAATGTGAAACAAATTCAAAAAATCACAATGTGAAACGTTTTAAACTTAAATCTACCAAGTAAGAGTTCTTCACCAAAGGATTTTTTCAAATTCTTCCAAAAAAATCTCAATATTTTGGATCTCGGCAATGTAAGATAAATCCTTGGCGAAAATAAAAATTTTTTAGTTCAAAGTGTAGTTCTTATCTAGAGAAGATGAAATCCAAACTTGTTTTGCCTTAAAATCACCCTAAATACGAGCAATAACAAGCCCTAGGTGAAAAAACCGGAAGTTAAGGTGACTAAAGGGGTAAAAATTTTATTTTCCTAAGCAAATTGTGAATTTTAAGGGTGTTTGGGTCGGTTCGGGTAGAGGGCGATGTCGGCGTCCATGCCGGCGCCGTCGGCGTGAGTGGCCAAAAATTCTTATTTTGAGTCTTTTAATTTTTCATTTTTCCCTTAATTTACTCCAAAGTTTATTTAGTCTTTTTAAGCATTAATTTTCATCTAAAAATATTTCACAAACAAACATTTTCACAAACAACACTAACCTAAATTTTATATATGAAAATACACGTTTTTACAAATGCACCTTTCTATCACATTTCCACATCCTTGAAGCGTACTAAATTATAATTCAGGATTGAAATCAAGCCACAACACTAGAACGCTGACACAAAATTATACACATAATGAAAGATCTAAAGCAAGGTAAAGTAAATCAAATCCACACAGTTACATTAAAACAAAAGTATTTTAAAATAGTAGAGAGTTCAACTACTTCAATTAATATGCCTCATCTTCAATACTTTCTGCTCCTCTAATATCTCCTATAGACTAGTGATGGACATACAAATTATAAAAGGGTTGGTATGGAAATTGATCAGTCAATATTTCTTCGATCCATCAATTTTTCTTGAACATATGCACCAATCATGCTTTAATTGTCCCCATATGGTCTATGTTTTCTTTCATTCTCCAATGTAGCTGATCAAAAAGGTAGTTAAGATTTCCTATTGCATTCGTAATACCTGTAGTTTTCTTTATATTTTCTTCCTTCACTTCTACAAAGTTATTGAACTTCCAACTGTTGGTGGCATCAATGGTGTTGAAGCATGTGATGAATGGTCCAGAATACAATCTAAAGCTTTATTTCCATTCCATATATAATTTCCATCAATAGGAATCATGGGCTCCCAAGGTAGTAAAACTTTTTCCCAACTTTCATATGGAACTTAAGATTGATTGCAAAGTAGGAAAATTGTATAAGTAGGCCCAAGTCCATATATTGGCCCATTCATAATAATACCCATAAGAAATTTGAAAATAATTTTTGAAAATAATTGATCCTACATCAAAGGGTTTTTCCATTTGAATGCAATAGTTTAAAATGACACTTTCTCTTGTAACTCTACTAATATTCATTGTAGAGAGTAGTTTTATAGATATCAAGAAATGCCAATGTTTTGAAATTGGATTAAGCAGTGAAGCAAAGAAACTAACGTATCCCTCATCTCTGATTTCCCAATTATCATTTTCATCCATAAAAAATTATGTACTTCTTGCATGATATCTTTCGTATAATGAGAGATTGAAACGTTTTCTATCATATACAAATCATTAATCCAAGTCGGAGTAAAAGGTATAGCATTACCTCGAATGAAGACAAATCCTTGAGTAGTTCCATGTAAGTTAGCATAAAAGTTTTTTACTATAAGTACCACAACTACAGCAGTAGTGAGAACAGAACATCTGAACACCTCTATACAATTATTTTCTCAATTTGTGAACTTAGATTACTCACTCCATGATTGACAAAGCCTCTCTCCTTGATAAGTCTCTTCTTTGTGATGACTTAGTCGTATAATCTCATTGCATCAAAACTGATAAACTTTCTTCTATTGAAAACTCCATACCTTGAAGTATTTCTAGAATTTGAAGCCATGATATTCAAATTAGGATGTTTCTGAACGTTCAAGAAAGTTTTTAGGACATTAAAAATTCCTCTCGGCGATTATTGTAGAGAGAAATCCTGCCAATGTTTGCCAAAACCATACAACACACGGAAAATGTTCAGGACATCGTCGGCACTCCCGATGGCACTGGCGGCGCCATAGTCCTTTAGGTGGGTGCCGTCGGCGCAAGAGGCCAAATTCGCATCTTAATTTTTTTTTCAATTTGATTCCAAATTTTCCTGCAATACCAATATTTTTCTTAATTTATGATATATAAAATTGTGTAGGACTTAAGAATATTATTATTTCCTAATACATAAACACACTTATTAATAAAATAGTAATGTATAAATTTATAGGTTTATAAATGGGTTGCCTGACTCAAAGCGCTTAGTTTAACATCGTTAGCCCAACATACCATTTATTTAGTTGGGTTGGCTTAACATTAAAATTTCTTTAAATTGTGGTCTGTGTCCTTCATAATAATATTTCAATCAGTGCCCATTAACTTTAAATGTCTTTCTAGTTTTAGGATCCTTAATAACAACAGTTCCATAATGATAAACTTTAATCACTTGAAATTGTCCTAACCATCAAGATTTCAGTTTTCCTGGAAATAATCTCAATCTTATATTATATAATAGAACTTCTTATCTAGATTCAAACTTCTTATTAATAATCTTTCAATCATTCTATATTTTCATTTTCTCCTTATAGATTTTTGCATTATCATATGGTTCATTTCTAATCTCCTCAAGTTCATTGAGTTGCAATAATCTTTTCTTACCGGCATCTTTTAGATTAAAATTAAATTCCTTAAAAGTACAAAATGCTTTATGTCCCAATTCCAATGGTAAGTAGTATGTTTTTCCAAAAATAAGTTTGTGTGGGGACATTTCTATCATGATTCTCTACTTCTTATAAGCAGTTTTGTATGCCCATAATGCAGTATCTAATATAGCAGACCAATCCATTTTATAAGGATTTATAGCTTTTTCTAAAATTTATTTTATATCATGATTTGATATTTCTGCTAGACCGCTAGTTTGAGGATGATAAGAAGTAGAGAATCTATGCATATTATCATATTTCCTTATCAATTTCTCGATTCTCCTATTTCTCAAATGGGATCCTTCATCTGTAATAATTATTCGCATTCCATATCTTGTAAAAATATTTTTATTTAAAAATTTAGAAACACTTTGAGCATCACATTTAGGTACAACAACAGCTTCAATCCATTTCAACATATAATCAACGGAAAGCAATATATATAAGTTTCAAAATGAAGGCATAAATGGTCCCGTAAAATGTAATACCACACATCAAAAATTTCAACTTCCAATGTATAATTTAGAGCCATTTTTTTTCTTCTAAAAACATTTTCTAATTGTTGACATTGATTCTATGTTTTAATATATTCATTAACATCTCTAAAAAGAGTAAGCCAATAAAATCCAGCTTGCAAAATTTTATAAGCTGTTCTATTTTTTTGAAAATGTCCTCCAAATTCAGAATCATAACATCTTTCAATTATTTGTTGAGTTTCTTCATAAGGCACACACTTTCTAATAAATAGATCATTACATTGTTTATATAAATATGGGTCATCCCAAAATTAAAATTTTGAATCATATATAAATTTCTTTAATTGTTGATCCTTAATATCTGATGGTAGAATATCACTTACAATATAATTTACTATAGCGACATACCACGGTGTATTTATTTCATCAATACTATATAATTGTTCATCACGAAACTTTTATAAATTTTCCCATGCAAAATTATTTAATATTTCTTTTTCTAGTTTAGACAAATGATCAACTATTTGATTTTCATTTACCTTTCTATCAACTACACAAAAATCAAACTCTTACAGTGGAAGTATCCATCAAATTAACCTTAGTTTAGAATCCTTCTTTTGTGTTAGGTATTTAATAGCAGAATGATCTGTATGCACTATACATTTAGTTCCAATTAAGTAAGGTCTAAATTTATAAAGGCATAAACAATAACTAATCACTCTTTCAGTAGTAGTGTAGTTAATTTGAGCATCATTTAGAGTTTTACTAGCATAATATTTTTCTTTAAAAACTTTGTTGTGCCTTTGTCCTAAAACAGCTCCAATAGCATAATCACTAGCATCGCACATTATTTTAAAGGGTTTTTCCTAATCAGATGAGACTTTATAGGTGCAGTGATCAATTTTTCATTCAATAATTTAAATGCTTTTATGCATTTTGTATTAAATTCAAATTTTGAATCTTTTTTTTAAAAGTTGGCATAATGACTTAGTTATTTTTGAAAAAAAATTTATATAATGCCTGTAGAAACAAACATGTCCTAGAAAACTTTTTACCACTCTTCCACTCTGACCGTAGTCAGTGGTGGTAATTTTTCAATAACTTGATTTTTTGCACGATCTACTTCCATATCATTTTCAGAAATTTTATGCCCAAGTACAATTCCTCGTGCAACCACAAATTGAAATTTTTCCCAATTTAGTACTAGGTTGATTTTTTCACATAATTTCTTAAATTTTTTTAAATTATTTAAACATAATTCAAATGATGTCCTGAACATAGAGAAATCATCCATGAACACTTCCATTTCATGCTCAATCAAATTACTAAATATTGAATCCATACATCTTTGAAATGTTGCAGGTGCATTGCATAGTCCAAAAGGCATTCTACGAAAAG
>NW_018165173.1:646072-649717 GCF_001263595.1 Phalaenopsis equestris
GCAAATGTTCCTCGAAAAGCATATGTTCCTTAAGGGCTTGTAAATGTTGTCTTGTCTTGATCCTCAAGAGCAATTAGATTTTGATGATAGTCAGTATATCCATCTAATAAAAAGTAATATTTATTTCCATCCAATCTATCCAACATTTGATCTAAAAAGGGTAAAGGAAAGTGATTTTCCCTGGTGACCAATTTTAATTTTCTATAGCCTATACAAATTTGCCAACCATAAACTTCTTGTATTGGAATTAATTCATTTTTCTCATTTACTTCAACGGTTACTCCTTTCTTTAGAACACAATGAATTGGGCTCACCCAAGCACTATATGAAATAGGATATATAATTCTAGCATCAAACCATTTTAAAATTTCTTTTTTAACAAATTCTTTCATTAATAAGTTTAATCTCCTCTCAGGATCAGATTTAGGTTCATATTGTTCATCTAGAAAAATTTTGTGCATACAAATTAAAGGACTAATTCATTTAATATCTTCTAAAGTCCATCCAAAAGCCTTTTTATAGTTTTTAAACATTTTTATTAATTTTTGTTCTTGAATTTCAGTTAACTTAGAAGGTAGAATAACAAACAATGTAGCCGAATCTCCTAAAAATACATATTTTAAAAGAGCAGGCAATACTTTCAGTTCAAGTTTAGGTGGTTTAATACTTGAAGGAATAAAATTTTTATTATCATTTTCCAACAAATCTAAGGTTTTAAATTTGTCCTGAATATAATCTAAATTTTCTTCCTTTTTTCCATCCTCATTTTCGCTAAACTCTTCTTTCTTTAATCTTTCTTCAAACTCTTCCTTCAATTGCTTATTACTTAGACAATCAGTAACTTCCATCCTAAAACATTCATTTTCTCTTTCTATTGCAGAATATTTCATAGCTTTTGTAATATTAAATTTTACTTCTCGATTGTTAACTCTAATTATTAATTCTCCTTTTTGCGCATCTATCACAGCTCTCTCTGTTGCAAGAAATGGTCTCCATAAAATAATAGGAATATCTTTATCTTCCCCCATATCTAATTCTATAAAGTTTACTGGAAAATAAATTTATCCACATTTATTAATACATCTTCTATAACTCCTTTAGGATAAGTGATTGATCGATCAACTAACTAAAGAGTTACAGTAATAGGAAAAATCTCTCCTAAATCTAAACATTTTAAAATTGTTAGAAGTATAAGATTGATACTTGCTACTAAATAACATAAGGCTTTTCCATTAAAATTTTCACCAATTGCATAGGGTATAGTAAAACTACCAAGATCTTTTAACTTTTCAGGAAGCCTTTTCTAGATAATAGCACTACACTCTTAATTAAATGCAAAAGTCTCATGATCTGCAAACTTTTTTTTCTTATTTATTATATATTTCATAAATTTCACATAACATGGTATTATTCCAAAGCCTCAATGAAAGGAAGTTTGCAATAATTTTGTAAATTGTTTATCTTTATTATTTTTTTGGCATTAGTATATCTTTCAATATTTTATTGTTAACTTTTTAAAGATTTCCAAAAATTTTGTAATTTTTTTTGTCTTTATTCTTCTGTTTTAGTTGTTAAGGAAATAGTGGTAATGGTTTTTCTTGGGGAACTTGTGTTTGTTCATTTTCTTTATGGTCATCAACTTTAGTTTCTCTTTGGATTCTTGTTTCAACTTCTTTTCTACTTCATAATTGAATTGCTTTAATTTGTTACTTATTTTGATCCTTGGGATTAACTTCCACAGTACTCGAATGATTTCCTGAAGGTCTGTTACTAAGTGTAGTAGTAATATGTCCTAATTGATTTTTAATATTTCTAATAGCAGCCCCTTGATTTTGTATTTGATTTCCCATAGTCAACATTACCTCTTCCATCATTAACTTCTTTTCCTTAACTTGTGGGTTAGGGTTAGAGTTAAATCCAGGAAGATAATAAGGTCGATAAGATAATAAGGTCGATAATAAGGTCGATAATTAGGATTTCCTTTGTTATTTAAATTTCATGAGGGCTTCATTAAATTGTTATAATTTTTCCAACTAAAATTTTGGTGATTTTTCCATCCAGGATTGTATAAGATAGAATAAGTATTGTTATTTCAATTATTAATAGCATTAAAAGTTTCATAAGATGATTGAGTATCAATTATCTGCCATAGTGAATTTTCCTCTAATACTTGTTGTATTTGAGAATAGTTCACTTCAATTTGATCAATTTTCATCAATATAGCAGTAATTTGAGATGCTAAAATAGAAATTGCATCAGATTCATGAATACTAGCTACTCTTGGGATTTACCCATTCTGAGGGCCATTGAAAATTATTAGTAGTTATTTATTCTATTAAAGAGTATGTTTCATCAAAAGATTTTGACATTAAAGATCCACCTGCAGCAACATCTATAATAGATCTAAGTGATCCTACTAATCTATTATAAAAATTTTGAATTATTAACCATCTTGGTAGAGCATCATGGTGTGGTCATTTTCTAAGGAGATCCTTAAATCTTTCCTAGGATTCATTTATCGATTCCCCTTCAAATTATCAAAAAGATGTAATAACGTCTCTAAGCTTAGCGGTTTAAAAGGGTAGAAAATATTTAGCCAAGAATTTTTGTGATAGTTCTCCCCAAGTTCTGATAGATCCATGTGATAATGAGTTTAACCAAGCTTTGGATTTATCCCTTAATGAAAAAGGAAAAATTCTAAGTCTAACAGCATCATTAGACACTCCGTCATATTTAAAAGTAGCACAAATCTCAAGGAAACTAGCAAGATGTAAGTTAGGATCTTCAGTAGGTGTTCCTCCAAACTGATTGTTTTGTACCCTTTGGATAATAACATGTTTAAGCTCAAATTAATTAGCACCAACATCAAGATTTTGAGTAGTTAAGTGAAGTTCATCTGCTGTTGGATTAGCCTAATCTTATAAAAGTCTTTGTCAATTTTCATTTATTTGATTATCTATGTTTTTCTCCATTTTGTTCAAAATTTTGATTTCTTTTTGTTGTTTTTGAATTTCTCTAATAGTACGTTCTAGATCTTAATCGTAAGGTACTAAACCTTCAGATCCATCCCTACATGTTGATTAAAGAGGGTTACAAGAAGGAAAAACAGATGGAGACTTATTGATTCAATACAAGAATCATAAGTCCTCCCCACAATCAAAACAATCTATACAAACAACAAAATTTTGCCAAAGAAGAAACGTAGACCCCAGCTAGCATGTAATACATAAAAACTTAAGATAGATTGGGGAGAGGGAGATCATATCAGGCCTTAATCAATCACTTTAGATTACGGTTAGCAATTCTGAAGTATGGGTCCTTTATCCTGTCACACTGGAGTAAAAACTGAAGGGTATGGGGGCGAGACAGCAACAGATCGCTCTTTTAAATTATACCCTTGTCTGGCAAGCCCATTGACTGGCTGGTTGCCCTCTCTAAAGATAAAAGTGTACTGTACTTTTATCTGTGATGAAATTTCTCTAATCTTTTTGGTCCAATAGGTAAGGTGCCAGGGTGTGAGTTCCTCTTCCCTCAATATCTTGATAACAGCAGTAAAATCTACTTCAACCCATAAGTTTTTCCAGCTAGCCATTTTGGCAATTTTCAAAGCCCAATAGACAGCCATTAATTCAGTTTCAACAGCAT
>NW_018165173.1:649876-713185 GCF_001263595.1 Phalaenopsis equestris
AGGAGGTTTCCAAAAAAACCTATGAACATATTTCTTGTCAGGTTGTCCCAAAGAGTAAGACTTGGAGATGTTGGGAAATCTTCTGTGTTTAATCATCTTATTAAGATATGAAATGTTGTTTCTGACTATCTTCTCAGTTTTTGGTCTACCTTCTTCAACCTTAACCTTGTTTCTTTCCATCCAAGTGAACCATGCAACAATAAGGGGTATTGGAGCATAGTTCCATTTGTTCCAAGACTGCCAGCAGGTGGTGATGTTATCCCAAGTAAAGAGGTTTTTGTCAATGTTCAATTGGGCTAGCAGTTGATGCCATACAGCCTGTACAAAATTGCATGCGAAGAAAAGATGTAGCAATGATTCCTCCTCCTGAATACAGAACCTGCATATAGAAGGTCCTCTCAGCCCCTTTAGTTTAAGGGTATCATCAGTAGGGATGAGATTGTTAAAGACCCTCCAACAGAAAAAGGACATGGAGGGGGATAGATAGTTACTCCAAATGATTTTGCTCCAGGATAGACGTTCCCACTGGAAGATTTTAGAATAGATGGCTTTAGTAAGGCTTTGATTTGAGAAGGACTGCAAGACAATTTTATCTGGTTTACTTCTATTGATGTTAATGCTGGCAATTTTTTCGATAGAGTTGACATGTAGAATTTCTGAGAGTTTAAGTAGTGACCATAAGTAGTGACCAATCTACCAATCTTCATCCACCCAACAGTCAACCACCTTGAGATCAGGGTTTGGGTATTACTAATAGGGGATAGCCAGTCTTTAGGGCACCAATTATCAAGCCAGAAATTTAACTCTCCTTTCCCCAGATCCCAAATGAATAAGTTTTCAGCAGTGTGTCTTATATGAAGCATTTTACCCCAAATTTTATAATCCCCTATCTTTCTTTCAACAAGGGTGGGGTGCTGATTTTTACAGTACTTTCCCTTCATGAATAAAGCACACAAAGATGTTTGAGCTCTAAATTTAATCCAAAGCTTACATTGGTTTATTTGGAAGAGCTGATTGGTACCCTTGAACCCAATTCCCCCAGCCAATTGAGGTTTAGCTACTTTTTTCCATGAAGCCCAATGCATTTGTTGCCTCTGTCCAGACCATAGGAATCTGTTAAAAGCCCTTTCAATCTGTCTCTGAGTACTTTTCTTGATGTTAGTCATCTGTAGGATATAAGTGGGGAAAGTAGTTAGAATGCTTTTTAGTATAGTGATTCTGCCCCCATTTGAGTGGAAGGAATGAGTGCACCCATTGAGGTAGGTAGTGATCTTATTTATGATATCTTCAAATTGAATTTCCCTGGTCCTACTAGTAAGCAGCATGGTTCCCAAATATTTGGTAGGAAGCTGAGAGTTAGAGAAGCTAGTATAGCTAGAAACCAACTATTTGTAGTTATGCTTAGCATGTTTATTAAAGATCAACAGGCACTTCTCAGAGCTAAAACACATACCAGAGTGTGTTTGAAATCTTTGAAGAGTTTGATACACTTTCCTAACGGCATTTTTTTGAGGTCTAGAGAAAACCATGATATCATCAGCATAGATCAAGTGAGTGATAGCAATGTTGGATCTATGATGATAAATAGTATAGTTATGGCTTAGGAGAGATTCATCAAGCATTCTAGACAAACAATCCATTGTAATAACAAACATAGTGGGGGATAAGGGGTCCCTTTGTTTCAGACCTCTGGATGCAGTAAAAGAACCCCAGCCTTTGCCATTTATGAGAATAGAATTATCATTGTTGTGAAGCAATCTATGTATCAGCTGGTGGAAGTCAGAGTGAAATCCTCTAGTAACCAGAACATCCAAAATGAATCCCCAGCTGATGGTATCATAAGCCTTTTTCAAATCCAATTTGTATATCAGATTGCCACCTCTACAGGTCTTGTTCAGGTCATTCAGAAGTTCCTGTGCCAAGAGAGTGTTGTCAGTAATGGATCTCCCCTTCACAAATGCAGTCTGGTTGGGTTTTATAATATGTTCAAGGCGAGATTGGAGTCTATTGACAATGATTTTGCTGATCACTTTGTTGAGTACAGTGGTTAGACAAATAGGTCTGAAGTGATTCCATGTGGTTTGTATCTCAGATTTTGGGATCAACACAAAGGTAGAAGCACTGAAATATTTTGGGAGATTATTTCCTTTGAGGAAACTGGCTACAACATCAATCACCTCAGGCTTAATAATGTCCCATGATTTCTTGTAAAACTCAGTTGTGAAACCATCAGGACCAGCTGCTTTGCTACTATCAATAGAGTTAATAGCGTTCCAAATCTCCCCTTCATCAGATATATCAGCTAGTTTTAGATTGGTAGTGTAATTCTTCTAATCATTGAAAAATTCTGGATCAATGGGGCTTCTGAGATTATTCTCTTGAGTCAACAGGTTTTTGAAGTAGTTTACAACATCATTAGCAATAGCCTCATTTTCATGCAGCCACTTCCCCTCTACAGCTCAATAGCATGTATAGTATTACATTTCCTTTTATACTTTATGTAAGCATGGTATAATTTGGTATTCCTGTCCTACTCCTTGAAGATGTTCATAGCAGCTTTTTCCTTTAGATATTGATCTTGGTAATCAATAGCAGTAAGAAGCTTATTTTTGGCAGTTAGCAGATCTTTTTCCTCAGCTAATCCCTCCTGTTCAAGTTGCTCTAATCTTTGGACTTCCTTCTCCAATTCTTGCACATTTATGAGGACATTCCCAAAAGTCCCCCAACTCCAACTGCTCAGAGCTTTTGCAGTTTTGATCTGTAATAGGCTGAGTTTGATAATAGGATCAGTATGTGTAATCCCATTCCAAAGATTGGCAATGAAAGGATTGTAAGAGGGACGAGAAGACCACATATTCAGATATCTAAATGGGGAGGGGGAACATGTATTTTCTGAGGAGGTGATGCTGATAAGGATGGGTCTGTGGTCAGAACCACCAAGGCTTAGATGAGTAACAAAAGTGAGAAGGAAATGATTGTACCATTTATCATTGACTAGGCACCTATCAAGTCTTTCCCAGATTTTTCCCCTCTTCGAAGTAAAAGCAGGACCTTTGTAGCCCAAATCAAACCATCCAACCCGGTGGATATTATCAGTGAATATATTCATCTTATTAAGATTAAAAGCTCTACCACCAATTTTTTCAGCAGTAGAGGTCATGCAGTTAAAATCTCCCCCCACAATCTAGGGGGAATCTATAAGCTGACTAATATCTAACAGGCAACTCCATAGCTTCTTTCTAGCTTCCTTGCTACAACCTGCATAAATGAAGGTAGCAAATCCCACATGGCCACCAAATTTAAGGTTAAAATGTACAAATTGTTGATGATTAACAATGATATTCCATCTGATTTCTTTTCTACAAAGATTCCAGATTGTATTATTGATATTGGCAAAGTTACTGAATCCTGGGAATTTCTTGGTAAATTTTTTATGGTTTTTGTGAACCGTAGGCTCAAGGATCACAGTGCACCAAGGTTTATGTTTATGGGTTAATTGTAAAACTCTTTTAAGTGAAAGGGAATTGGTAATTCCCCTAATGTTTCAACAAAGGATGCTAATCATTTGTTTGGTGGATTGGTGGAGAAGGCTGTGATCTTGACCTGGTTCTTCCTCTATGTTGATGGGGAGAACCAATTTTAAGGTTGGCTTTACTCTCAACCTGTTTAGATCTTCCCAGCTATAATTTCTGAACTTCATTTATTTTTTTTCTTTTTCTTCTAGCTATTTGCACCTCCCAATCATCTTCTATTGCCTGTTGAATACCAGCAATGATCTGATCCTTAGGTGCCTTGCCAAGAATTTCTGACTGTTCTCCCACTAGAGGGGAAGGTGAGGGTGTGACTATAGTTATTTCTTGGAATTCCTTTCTGATAATATTGGTAGGTCCAGTCCCATTGTTTCTATTTATAGGGGAGCCTTCTGCTAGCTCATCTGAAGGTTCCACTGGTGAAGATTTTCCCTTAGTGATTGGGTGTGTATTTTTATTTCTTTGAGTGTAATCCTTCCTGTTGTTCAGCTGTGTATCTTCAGCAGAATATTCTGTAGCTTGTTGTACTATATTTCCAGTTTACTTATGGTCTTTGTCAGTATTTATTTTGATTGGTGGATGTATTCTGTAGCATCTTTCCACTGTATGGCCAAACATTCTACAGTGTTGGCAGTAATAAGGCTTCTGTTCAGGGACAATATTCTGCCAAAAACCATCATTATCTGAGCTAATCCAGATTCTTTTCACTATAGGGAGGGTGATGTCTCTTTCCATTTGTATTCTGGCAAATGCTTGCCTGGCTTTGTTGTAAGTGGGTGCATCTACTTTCAAAGGTGTTCCCAGAGCTCTCCCTATGTTAAACAGTGCATTCAGCTTGAAGAAAGGAAGTGGAAGCCCAGTGAATTTGTACCAAATAGGAACTACTGGTGGTTCGTTACTTAGACCAAAATCAGGGGTCAATTTTATATGTTCATTGTAGTTCCAGCAATGATTACAGATTGCTTAGCAAAAATTTTGGCATAGTCTTCCTCAGTTGTTAATTGGATGAGTAGGTGCCTTCCATCCAACAGCCCTATCTTCTAATTACCAATAAATTTAAGTGATTCAAAGAAATTTCTAATCAGCTCCATTCTTAGGTGTCCCAACTGAAACTTCCCTATTTCAACCTGTTTAGATCTTCCCAGCTATAATTTCTGAACTTCATTTATTTTTTTTTCTTTTCTCCTTCCTTGGATCCAAGTGGATGGATGCAAGGGCAGCTTCCTTTTCCTGTAGCAGTGTCATGGGATTCCTGAGGGAAAACCAAGTGATCCAGGTCCTGTAAAACATCAGTAGAGTTTCCAACAACCCCAACATAAGTTTCCTTGGTCCAAAGAGAGTTAGTGGCAGCATGAATAGGTGTGGTCATGTCTGAACAAAGACCAGCAGCTATAGAGCAGCCAAGGAGAGAACTACCAACCAAGCCAGCTCCACAGGAGGGGTAGTATATCTTCTTGTCAACATAGACAAAGCACCTTGATGTGCAAGCCAATTAACACATCTGTTACCCTCCCTGAAAATATGCTTCCAGATAATCTAAAGGTTATGAGTCAACTTCATGTGAGTGATTTGCTTAACAGCTTGTAGAAGAAACCAAGGTGGGGAGATGTTATATTTTAAAGCTGGAATAGCCATAATGAGTCCATTTCCACAATTAGTAGGTTCCATCCCATAATAACATCTGTTTGAAGGGCCCATACCACACCTAAGGCTTCAGCCTGCAAAGCATTTAGAGCAACAGTGGAAGATTGGAAACACAGTAGGCAATCCCCAGCATTATTTATGAAAATCCCTCCAATTCCAGCAGTGTATCTTCTATAACTCCCATCAGTGTTGATATTGATCCAAGGATAAGAAGGATTCCTCCAATGGAACAGCTGAAATTTTGGTCTGGCAGCAGAAACTTAGGTATTGAGGATTTGAGAACACCCAGGAATTTTAATCTGAGATTGATAATCTTAAGAGTATATGTCAAGCAGTTGGTAGCAATTTGTGTAGCACTTTGGATTTTCCCCTCATATTTACCTCATATTTACCCCTCATATTTACTGCTATTCCTTGCCATCCAAATGAACCATGTAGTAATAAAGGGGATCATTTCAGCATGCTTCCCTTTCCAAACTTTCTAGCAGTCAAGGAAGTTTCCAAAATTCTGTAAATGAGAAGGGAAACTAAAATTAGCAGCTACCTGTGTCCAAACCCCTTGAGCAATAGGACAAGAGAAAAAAACATGATTTAAGGATTCCTCTTGTTGGTGTGCTTATTTGATTTTTGATTTAATATTTTTTTATGATTTTTTTTTATTTTGTCTATTTTTATCTCTAAAAATCCTAATTTACCAAATCTATTTAATTTACCGTTACCTTCCCCGGTAATGACACTGAAAACTTGATCCCGATTGAATATAGTTGTGTAAAATTTATAAAGTTGACTAAGTTGACTCCGCTTTACAATCAATGGTGCCAAAAACATGATGTGGTATTTTAGTAATAATAACGCTAAGCTCTTAATATTGCTAAGCTCTTAAGATTGGGATTCTATGCAAGTATACGTATCATTATCAAGTAATATAAGACTTTCTGTTTAAGTCCCAAATATCGATCCCATGGGAAATGTTTAAATTTAAATGTTAAATTAACTAGTGAATTGATAGAAATCAAATGAAATTACTATCATTAATTTTGAATGTTTAAGATACTATCAAAGTTAAATTATTTACTACTAGCAAAAGTTAAAAGTAGGTTTTAAATTTAAAAACTATTAAACTATATTTATGTGATGAAGTTTTCTAATATGAAAAAGCATCTTTCTAATTACAATGAGTTTTTGGTGAAATGAAATGAGATAAATGGTTTAAATATGTATGGTGCCAAATAACAGTAATTTTAATTCTCTACCCTAATTCAGTGTTATAGAAAATCATTGGCTAATTTTAAGTTTAGTCCCTAAATCTGTGCCTAGACGATGAGGATAATGACTCCCACTCCAGAGCTACAACTTCCTTTCCCCCGAACGCTAACTGTAGCTTTATTTTATAAACAATAAAATCAAATTAGGGATTTTTAGTCTGTCACATTTATCACCCTATAAACCTCCAATTCTACACCAAACAAAGTATATTTCTTTATTTATTTGTACTAAATTCCATGAACAAAATACTCTTTAATGGACTTAAATGTGATTCTCACTCTGTCGTAGAACTCATACTCCATTTTTAGGATCATATGTTTAACGACATATTTCAATAAATCAATTGGTCAGATCAAAATGTAATTTAAAAGCGGAGTTGAAAAATAATCACAATTTATTTTAAATTTTAACATTGACACATCCACATTATCTCTTCATTTCACCATATCTCAGAGTAGGGAGGAAGATAAAAGAAACTACTCGGACTTTATGAGAAAGATACAACAAAACACAAATTTCATATATAAAATAAAGTTCATACAATAATAATAAATAAACAACACTTATCTGGAACTCTTTCTTAAAGCAAATCCTTTGTAGCCTCTCTTAGGACATATAAGAAGAAAAAAATTTCTCACTTATCTTCCTCTCCAACATTTTTTAAAGAATAATTCACACTTAAACTCACCTCAAAAACTCAAAACTATAAAAACAATAACTAACTAATGGTGTATGGTTAATGGTGTGGAATGTGGGTGTGTGAAGAGGAAAATTGAATTGAGTAGAAGAAGTTGAAATGGTGTGAAGGGGGGGTTTCTGATCAAATTTCAGCCCTAAATAGAGCCTAGGTCGGTTCTCCAATAGATGCATAAAAAAACACTTCAAAAAGCATCAAAATTCATGTAATCTTCTATAAATAGGGCTTCTACTGACATAAGCTCCGTCGACGCTATCGGCACAAGTGCTCTGCTAATTAATTCCCACGTCTCTGTCAAATGGCGCCATCGGCACCCAGTCTGGCGCCATCAGCGCTGACTCTTGTTCTGCATTCTTTCTATAGGTCTGTGCCGTGCGACGTCCTTTTAGCACCGTCAGCGTTGAATAGTTCTTCCAAATCTCCATTTTTTTTTCCAAATTCCATTATTTTTGCTTCATTTTTTCTTTAAGTCCCTAAAACTAACAATTTGCAAGAAAACATGAAAAATATCTTCCTTTAAAGTGCAATATCACCAAAAATGGGTATAAACTATAGGTCTAAAAATATGTAAAGTATTGGTGCATCACCGGTCAATGACCACTACAGGAAGATATATTACATGAAGTGATGCTGCTTGAAACCAACTTTTTGAAATTTTGATTGCTTTGGGGTTATTTATTTGTCCAAGGGTCTGTGACTGGGTCCATAACTTTGTAATAAATTAACCTCAATAAAATGAAAATGTTGGAACTTGTTCACTTTAAATTTCTCCATTTCTCTTTAATTTTTAAATTCAATTAAATCAAAATAAGTTAAATAAACATAATTTGCACCTGTGCAAATAAAAACTTGTGTTTAATAAGTGCTTCATTTTTTGTTCTTGTTCATGTTGAATTTCAGCGCACTGATATTTTTCTATCTTCTGTAGAAAAATGTCTAGGAAAAATCTAACTTTTGCCTTTAGAGACGGTTTAAATCTCACACTGAATAGAGAAAGGAAAGCTCAGGGTGGCATCATAGATTTTGACTTAGACTTTGGTCAGGTCAATGTAAACTATGAGGGTTCCCTGATGGACATAGTCAGCCACCAAGAGAAGGAAGGACAGCTGTCAGTGTTGAGGATTGGTACTAAAGAAGACACGTCGCTGATAACACAACAAAATCTGATGAAAGGGACTAACTGTTTGTCATCCATGATAAATGTGCGAACAGAAGATTTACTTGGTGATGATGAAGGGTGTTGGATGCACTACTAAGGAGAACTCGACGAGGAATTGCTAATCATCGCAAACACATAGTTTTTCTATGAGAGCAAAAGAGACGATTGAAGGAGGCAGAAAATACACTCACCATGATTCTTGAGGGGAAAATTTATGATCCTTGCATGAAAGAGACTTCTACTAGTCCGCCTACTACAGAGGACAAATTCTAGTTTCCTACAGAGCAGATACTACCAGCAGTACCAGATGAACTTTACATGGGTTGCATGATGAGCAACGTCAAGGTTCCTACATAAGAAACAACAGTATGAGCATTTGTGGAATGTCTTACATGCAATGTTGTTCACTTATACCACTATAGTTCTTTTGAGGAGTTCATAGCCGCCAACAAAGGACGACAGAAGACAGTTTACCCGGATACTAAGTCATACGTCCATTACCTACGGAGCCAAGTCAGACATGGTATCCTACAGATGTGGAGATGAGGGAGCCACCTCAACAATCTCAAAGGATACCCATGACAAAATTGGAAAGGAAGAACAGAGTTAAAAGATGAGACTTTGAATTCTATGAAGATGTACAAGGAAAATTTGTTAACATTTTGGAAGACCTAGAGTTGTATAATGGAGTTTTCTCCAAAAACAATGAAAGAAGAATTTTAGATTGCGTTTTTGATCTGAGAGATAGAGGATGAGCTGGTATGCTAATGGAGAGAACTTATTCACAACCACAAAAGTGGATGTGCGAAAAAGGCAAGATAACCATCTAATGTGGTTGTTGTTATAATTTCACCAAAGATGGACAAGGGAATTTCCCAAGCATCTTAAGAAACGATGAGGCGGATTTGATGCCATATGAGAGAAAGAGGATGATCAAGAGAATGGTTAAATGGAGTATATTACTAGCCGATTGCATTCCAAATAGTTATATAATCAACATCTACGATGAATGAGATTGCATTCCCCCGCGCATAGACCATCATGATATTGTGAGGCCCTTCTGCACGGTGTCCTTCATGAGTAAAAGCAATATACTAATCGGTAAAGAAATCAATATTATCTGCCTTGGGGAGTTCAGAGGATCTGTTGAGATTCCACCACTGATGGGTTCAGTACTGATTCTTAAAGGGAATGAAGCAGACTTAGCCAATCACTACATTTTAGGGGTTTAACACCGTAGAGTGTCTGTGACTTTTAGTAGGATGGATAATACAAGATGACATATAGTTTTTGACTAGATCTAGAGCTAGAGGAGCTGCACTTGTATGAGCTATGATATGGTTCAACCTCTAACCACAAGTAAAAAGGAAATTTTGTCCCGGAGCATGGCTT
The DNA here is from genome assembly GCF_001263595.1 of Phalaenopsis equestris. Taxonomy (NCBI): domain Eukaryota; kingdom Viridiplantae; phylum Streptophyta; class Magnoliopsida; order Asparagales; family Orchidaceae; genus Phalaenopsis; species Phalaenopsis equestris. The sequence continues at coordinate 659,565 of NW_018165173.1, forward strand.
AGTAGGTCAGCTTAATCAGAAGCTCGTCCCACAGAGGATAGATAGACAATTTTTTTACCTTTTGTATTGCGTCAGAGCAGTATATATGATATGTACTCAACATATAATTTTTCAGATGTATTCAACAAGATTGTCTCTTTTGATGCTTTCAGCATATACTTAGTCTACAATGCATGTTTGAAGCAAATTAATGAATTTTTTTGTAGTTGTTCAATTGCCCTTTTGTCCGATTGATAAGTAGCCGTGGAACCATACGTTAGTTCTGAATTACAATAAATGAAGAACTAATGAAAATATGATATTAAAATTTTAACTTATTTTTGAAAATCAACCAATGAAAATTAAATTTTTCAAATACACTTTGATACTTAAATTTGAAAAGGATAACAAGAATAGAAAATGATAAATTTTTCTTATTTTCTTTCTCCCAAGTTTGAAGTTTCTTATTCTTTGCTTTTGTAGCACGACTATGCTTATCTACATTGATTTCTTCACCTTCCCTCGGTGTTTCACACTCTACACAAAATCTTACAAATTTTTCTCACCAATGTCAATTTTCACTTGTCATATATCTATGAGCGAGTTAACACCACAAGTTATCTACACTATGTTCATGTTGTTCTCGGGGTCAACACCGAAATTTAGATGATTCCCTTATCACCATTTAGGTTGGATATGATCCCCAGAGCTTTCCTTCTAGTATGACAGATATATTTTGCAGCTACCATTTGGGTTGGAGATTCCCAACGCTTTCCTCCCCAACGTAGCAGATATTTCTCTTGTCACCATTTAGTTTAGATACAAGTCCTAGAGCTTTCCTTCCTAGTGTGACAGATATATTTACCCACTACCTCATGGATTGGATGTGAGTCCCAGCGCCTTCCTCCCCAATGTAGCATATATTTTCCTTGTCACCATTTTGGTTGGATATGAGTCCCTGAGCTTTCCTTCCTAGTGTGACTAATATATTTTCTTGCTGCTTCTTGGATTGAATGTGAACCCCAGCGCTTTCCTTCCCAACATAGCAAATATTTTCCCGCTACCTCTTGGGTTAGATGTGAGTCCCTGAGCTTTCTTTCCAAATGTAGTGATATATTTTCGATTAGCTTTTGGGTTGGATGTGAGTCCTTGTGCTTTCCTTCTCAATCTGGTCTTTCTACCACCTCTTGGGTTCGATGTGTGTCTGAGAGCTTTCCTCCTTAATGTGACACATATCTTTGAGATAGGTTTAAGAATACCTCAAATGAAGTAAGGCATCCTATTCTCATTTTTTGAGATCAGTTTATGACAACCTTAAATGGAGTAAGGCATCTTATTCACTACCCATATCTTCGAGATAGGTTTAAGACCACCTTAAATGGAGTAAGGCATTAGATTTTGTACTCATATCTTTGAGATAGGTTTAAGACCACCTTTAATGGAGTAAGGAATTCTATTCTCATTTTTTGAGATAAGTTTAAGATAACCTTAAATGGAGTAAGGAAACTGATTCATCACCCAAACCCTTGAGATCGGTTTAAGTCTACCTTAAATGGAGTAAGGCATTTGATTCTCTACCCAAAACTTTGAGATAGGTATAAGGCCACCTTAACTGAAGTAACGCATCCTATTCTCATCTTTTGAGATCAAATCATAACAACCTTAAATGGATTAACGCATCCAATCCTCTACCCAAATATTTGAGAAAGGTATATGGCCACCTTAAATCAAGTAAGGCAACCTATTCTCATCTTTCAAGATCAGTTTAAGATTACCTTAAATGGAGTAAGGCATCCAATTATATACCCAAACCTTTGAGATCAGTTTAAGACCACCTTAAATGGAGTAAAACATTTGATTCTCTACCCAAATCTTTGAGATGTGTATAAGGCCACCTTAAATGAAGTAAGCCATCCTATTCTCATCTTTTGAGATCGATTTAAGACAACCTTAAATGAAGTAAGGCATCTAATCGTCTACCAAAATCCTTGAGAAAGGTTTAAGGCCACCTTAAATAGAGTAAAGCATCCCATTCTCATCTTTCAAGATCGGTTTAAGACCTCCTTAAATGGAGTAAGGCATCCGATCCTTTACCCATATCTGCAAGATGGGTTTATGACCACCTTAAATGGAGTAAGACATCTTATTCTCATTTTTTAAGATAGGTTTAAGATCACCTTAAATGGATTAAGGCATCTGATTCTATACCCATATCTTCAAGATAGGTTTAAGATCACCTTAGATGTAGTAAGGCATCCTATTCTCATCTTTTGAGATCGGTCTATGACCAACTTAAATGGAACCAACTGAAATGGAGTAAGGCATCAAAATTCTCTTCCCATATCTTTGAGATAGGTTTAAGACCACCTTAAATGGAGTAAGACATCTTATTATCATTTTTCCACATCTGTTTAAGACCACCTTAAATGGAGCATGACATCTAATTCTTTATCCATATCTTCAAGGTAGGTTTAGGGCCACCCTAAATGGATTAAGACATCCTATTCTCATCTTTCAAGATCAGTTTAAGAACACCTTAAATTGAGTAAGGCATCTTATTCTCTACCCAAATCCTTGAGATAGGTTAATGGTCATCTTAAATGAAGCAAGGCATCTTATTCCCATCTTTCAAGATTTATTTATGACCAAATTAAATAGAGTAAGGCTTCTGATTCTCTACCCATATCTTCGTGATAGGTTTAAGGCCACCTTAAATGGAGTAAGGCATCTGATTCTCATCTTTCAAAATCGATTTAAGACCATCTTAAATGGAGTAAGGCATATGATTCTCTACCTATATCATTGAGATAGGTCTATGACCACCTTAAATGGATTAAGACATCCTATTCTCATCTTTCAAGATTGGTTTAAGAACACCTTAAGTGGAGTAAGGGATCTGATTCTCTACCCATATCATCGAGATAGGTTTATGACCACCTTAAATGTAATAAGGCATCCTATTCTCAAATATTTGAGATCAATTTAAGACCACCATAAATGGAGTAATGCATCCGATTCACTTTTTGGGGTTGATACCTAAACTTCAATTCCCATACCGGGGTTAGTACTTAAATTCTTATTCCCATCTTCCCAAACTTTTGCAATCAAGTTCTTAAAATTAAATTTTCATGGTGATCGTCATGGTTATCTTTGGAATTCCTTTCCTTCTAATCCCCATGTGAGTTCTGATCTTCAATTTCAATCAAGTGTTCACTTGCCAACTATCCATCAGAAGCAATTGTCACTCAATTATCCACTTGGCTCTAATCATGTTTGCTTAAACATTTCTGTTGGTTTTATTGATCTCTTTGGTCAATGCCAATACACGCGATGTGCTTGTCCAACACACCACACCTATTGGAGGTCCATTTGTTGACCTCACTTTTAGTTGAGGTCTGGTTTCCTCTTTAATAGCCTTAGGTTTAGCCATAGGACTTTTCTGCTAATTATTCATAGAGGTTTAGAAAAGTTACCCTCACCATTAGAAATTTTGAACTCATCTTTGCTCAATTTGAAGTTCCATTAAAAGGTTCTAACCTCTAGCACTTAGTAGGTTGGCCATTATATGAGAGCTCAAGGAGAGTTCCCAAAATATTTCTTGGCCTTAGGGTCGACCCTCTGACAGTGTGGTCTTGGTTGCTCTCACTCACACACTTGCACATTGCACTTCCACTCACTACCTTAAGCTTAAGCTTACCTCTGACCCCCTTGACCCTTTGGGAGACTCATGTAGATGGCACCCTAGACCCACTAGCCCTAGGATAGGATCTAGCTAAGACTAGTATATGCAAGACCCAAAGTAGAGGATTCTATTAGTATATAGCTCAAATAGGATGGTTGGCACCTCAATTTCACCAAAATACCTAACTTAGCATTTTACCCCCAAATCTACCCAATTTGCCAAACTAGCTTTGAAACTCTAAAAATTCCCAATTTCATCCCAAAATACCTAAATTTGTTCAAAAATCATCTCAAACCATTAGAAACCACCTCAATTGCCGAAAACAACCAAAAATTGCCAAAATTACCAAAATACCCCTTAAATTTCCAAAATTGCCAACATGCTCTTGGTGGGGCAAACTTTCCCAAAACCTTCAAAATCATTTCAAATATTCCCAAAACCAATATGGAACCTTGAATTTAACTTAATTTGACCAATTTGACCCATTTTGATCAAAAGCCCCAAATTGCTTTACAAGGCCCAATTACCCCAATTCACCACAAATATCCACTAATTTGGTTCCAATTCTTCCCAATTTCAATTCTAAACTCAAATTCATAATGATCAAACTCAATTTAAACCAAATCCAAGCCCAATTGATCCACATTGCAATCTAATTTTTGTGAAAGTAAAAAATCCCATATTGTACCGAAAATAAAAATCTCACTCAATTGAACCCCAAATGCATCCAATTTCCTAAATTTTGCATTGTAAACTCTTCAAAACATTTCCACATACAAAATTAAACCTTTAATTGGTCTTGGTGAAGCCCTAATTTTAATCAAAAACAACTTGGACCAAAACCCCCAATTTTACCCGAATTTAGCCATGTCTCCAAATGTCACCAAATTGAATGCCCAAATACTAAAATTAACACCCAATTAGTGTTGATAACTCTTAATAACATCCCTATAGACAATTTTAATCTCTTAGTTTAGAGTTGGTTTAACTCTAGCCTAACCTAAACCCAAGTCCAACCCAACATCCAACCCAACATAGTCCAACCCAACATCCCCAAATTGATCAAATGCACAAAATCCTTCAAATTGACCTACCAAATCAATTCAAAATCACTCCAAATATTTTCTAAAATTTGTTTGACAATCATATACACCATGTTGTTCAATAAATTGAGTTCAATGTCGTGGCTAGCCAACAAAAACCCAACTTCCAGCCAATTTGACTCAAATTTAACCCATGCACCAAAATTGACCAAGACATGCCAAATTGATCAAGCCAAAGCTTCTACAACCAAGTTTTGCACCATAGTGACCAGGCTAGACTCATCTAGCCCACCGTAGGGGAGCTATGGACTAATGGTCCCCAAATTTAAGGGATTTCATCCCATTTATGTCCTAACTCAAAATGTCCTTGCCATCATGCTTTGTCATTAGGTTTTAACCATCATTAGCACTCCCTAACCTCCCTGAGCCAAGAAATGGTTGAACCTTGGCTAGCCACCACCTCAGCCATCGGAAACAGTCAGCCCAAGGGAGCCCCAAATGGCCAAAACCCAAAATTAAACCTCCCTAACTTGGCTCACTTCAATTGGATGCTTCTGCCTTTATTCCCTCCACCTTAGCTAGCTTTAGCACCCATCATACCCCCTGAGCTCCACCAAGTAGCCATGGATTTAAATTGACCTCTCCATGGCTAAAGAAGAGAGAGCTTGAAACCTTGGGAAACTATATTAGAATCTCAACAGTGCCTCTCCAAACATTCTCAAGTTTAATCCCCTTGCTCTCAACCACTCAAAGAAACCCACAAAGCTAATTTCTTCACTTAAATTTGCCCCAAAACTAGGACAGATTTCCCCACACTCCATGGTCCATGGAAGTTCAATTAACTATGCCCACGTCATCACCAAAGTGAGAGTAGTTGATTTCCTACAAAATCCCATCATAGAGAGCCCCTAGCATAAACTTTTATCAACACTTGAAATTGAGCTTAATCAAAATTATAGCTAAACAATTTATCAGGGCTTAGGACTTCATCTAGAGATTTGTTGGACCTAATCGAAGCTGCCACAACCATCTGATTCAGGCCCCCCCCTCTCAGACAAAGATATTGACCCACAACCCTAAACCGAGCTAATGTTGATTCTTGATGTGTAATGGCTTTATTTCATGCTTGATTAACTCTATGAATAGACGCGACTTGAGTAAATGAAGTTTTAGAAACAAACCACATGTGATTTTGTTGAGTCTAGACAAAGATCTTAAGATTTTAGTGTGAATGGTTCTCGGGTTTAGACAATTGGAGATTATGATGGAGAGCCATCCGATCGCACATTTATTCTATAGACGGTAACAATGGAGCCAGACGAGGAGTTGATATGCAAACCGTGGGAAGCGTGGCGCTGAGGTGGCTAGCAATGTTGAATGGCAGAGCGCTGCGTGTAAAGCTAGACGTGCCATAGGATGAGGTGACGCCGCAGAGGATAAATACAAAAATCAAGATTTTCTTTTTTATTTAAATGACCAGAACTTCAAAAATTAATTTCTTTGTGTAGAAAAAAAAACCTTAAAATACCCTCTTTCTCATTGAACAAAGGAGAATAATGTGGAACAAAACTAAAAATTATTTGACAACTCTTTGAGTTTAAATTAATTAAAAACTCTCTGTGGTATTTCAGTTTATTATGGCTAAGAATTTCTTACCATGACTTGAAATTTTGGGGGTTTATTCCTCATGACAGAGGTTATGTTTTCTAATTTTTCCAATGTTAGAGGACATCTCTGTATTTCTAACCGTAAATTTCAAGTTAGGATGGCTATTTTGGATTATTTTAAATATATAAATTCAAATACCACTTGTAAAATTATAGAATAAATTTTAGTAGGTTTCGATTTGTCAGAGAAGTCTAGGAAAAATGTCATCATGGTTTGAAAATTTCTGTAAATTTCTATATTTTGTTAAATGTATGTATTTTTTATTATTTTTTTAAATTCAATACAAATAAAAAATCAACGAAATCAATTCCACATTATGCATAAAATTATGTCAACCCAGTGTAAAAATTTGAAAATCATTTGATTAAATTAAGCATTAAAGTTGATTTTCTAAGAAACATTGTATTTTTACACAAAAATAATTATATTAATTTAAATACACAGTAAAATTTTTGAAAAGTAGTTTTTTGAGTTCCTTGTGATTAGGAAAACTTAGGAAAATAAAAGTAATTTTTGATAGAATATTTGATTTTTTGAACTTTATTTTGAATTATAAATAATTAAAAATAATTAAAAATTCCAAAAATACAAAAATATTTCAAAATGTTCCTAATGGTTTTCTGATCACTTGGGACTCATTAAAATATTTTTCTAAATCTTTCTATGTTAAAAATAAATTTCTAGTAGCTTAAAATGTATTTTCCTATTTTCTCATTAAAATAATTATAATAAATAAATTAAAAAATAATAAAAAGATAAAATTTATTTATTTGGGTTCTTTAGACTCAAAAAGGTTTAATAAAAATATAAAAATGTTTTTTGTAACCAAAACATATTTTCCATTCAAATTAAATCATAAAAGCCATCAAAAAATTATAAAATAATGATTAAAACTTAATTAAAAAAATCATGGAATTTTTTCTAAGTATTTACCTCACCTAAGAAAACCTGTAATAATTTTTTTAATAAACCAAAAACTTCATTTTGATAGCTTAACTAAATTAATTTAAAAAAGTTATATTTTTTAAGTTAAAATAATAATTATTTATATTAAAATATGGAAACCACAATTTTCTCCTCTGCTATTTTAACTACTCTATGAACAGGGTAATTCAAAATGTCTTAGGTCACCTGAATTACGCTTCATGAGTTATGAGTTCAAGAACCCCAAGGGTAAAGTGATCATTTTAGGATTTTTGTTCCTTAATCAAAATTTAGGATTAACCAATAGGAAAATGGGTAATTTTGATCCTAATGAGTGTGTTTGGATGACTGAAATATAATGGGTAAAAGGTAGAAACTAACTTGCCACCTTTCCATAATAAGAGTAAAATTATATATTTTTTAAATAATTAGAATTTGGAAGTTAATCAAAATTAAATGATTTCTAAGTGATTGGCTTAAACTAAGGATATGATGTTTTACTTATGATCAAGTCCGCAATTAATAACGATGTGAATTATTTTAATCAGAATCCATAACACTAAAATTAAAATTATAAACGTTTGCTAATCTTTCTCCCAATAAATTTATAAAGTGGCCTGGTAGTGATCTAGGCTTGATCTTAAAACTTGGTTGATGGGATTTAAAAGATAATATGACTAATGATAAACACTACTAGCCCAACTTTATTGGTGGGTACAAAGGTCCTTAATGACTAAAACTAGCCTTAGGGGAATTCACCTACATAACCCTTAAGTAAAATATCAAATGAGCAATTAAGTATTATGTCCTCGAAATAATTAAAATGTCAAAGTTCACCGGGTAATGAGGTAATTTTAATCTAACTTGGGATGACTAATGGAACAACATGATAAGTTCACAATGAACTTGGATATTTCAAGAGATCTTTAGAGCATTCTGGGGTCATCCCCTGAATACTTTGAAAATCTCTTGAAAATTCTGAAGGACAAATTGGACTTGCTATATTTTTGTTTAGGACCATCTATTTAGATCTTTAAGGACTATATAAGTCATAACTCAGGGTTTGTTAGTTACACCATCAACTATTCATATTTTAATTTTTATTCTTCGCAACATTATAAATGCTTCGTTGTGTACTTTCCTTACAAAAATTGAAATAACTATTTCAAAAATTAATCAACAATTTCATAACCAAACATTTAATTTTTTCAAATGTAACCATAAATCCTTTGAAACTTTATTAAATTTAAAATGTTCTTCTAAATTTACAGAAGTCCCTCGGAGAAGGTAACCCATTGTTGCTAACGAGATTTTCCCAATTTAAATAGGTTTCATAACTTGTGTAAGATAAGTAATTTCAAGAGAAAATAGTGATACTGTAACGAGGGAACCAAACGATCTTAATTGGTGTCGCTCTAATCAACTTTAACCCCCCCCCATAATTTTTAAATAACCATAACCTTAAAAAATATTTGATTTAACATCATGACCTGACACATTAGAGAACTTTAACTCTGAACCTGATACTTCTCTCAATGTTTACAATTTGAAACTTCTAAAACTTAAACTCGCCACGATGAGGAGCTTGAAGCTAGCATTGTGGGAAGCACAACCATATTCAGCAGCAAAACATGTCTACACTAGCTAACCCATTCCTTAGAATTAAAAAACTGAGTCATAGGACTTTGAGGTTTGTTTGCTTAGTGGGACACAAATCCTCAACTTTTATTTACACCTTTGTATGACTCTACTATACAATATAAGACCTTACTTTTTTTAGGATTCCGAGGTTGTAATTTCTTACAACCTAGATCCTCACATCCTCTAGGCCATTTTTGGGATCATTTCACATGGATGTAAGTCCTAATAAATAAACTTGGTAGGATGAAACATTTAAATATTTCACCTCTAAATTGAAGCCAAACAGTAGGATAGCTTGGGAGGTTACCAAAGTTCTCCTCAGAATCTGTGACATCCCCTAGTTCTTCTTCCTTTGGATTCCAAAAATAAAATGTTCCAAACATGAGCCATTCCATTTCACACCTCTTTGTCTAATCTTGTTGAAAAGTCTTATCCTTTGAACTTCTTGAAGATAATATCTCCTAATTCATATCAAGAGTTTTCTTAGGTGATTTCAGTTATCTAAGATGTAATTTACTATAGAGACTTGCCCTTATAAGATGCTTTTCCGAACCTAGCTTATTATAAGCCCAATTTAATTTTTCATATTAAATAAGGGAAGTTGTCGGCTGATAATAAAATGTTTTCGCAGACCAAACAGATGTCACATATTTTCTAGTTTATTTGATTGAGCTTCAACATCAAGCTATGTGTCTATCTTTTAAGATTGCTACATATCTTGAGGTGTGGGCGCTCTCTCATTTAAACTACAAAAGATATGAGATTAATTTGATTTCATGTATTTTTAAAATTATATATATATATATATGTGTGTCTGTGTGTGTGTGTGTGTGTGTGTGTGTGTGTCAACACTATTTTTCAAGGGTGTCCTGTGGAAGCTATCAGTTGCCGGAATCGGAATTCTGTCACCCGTTTTGGAGGGAAATTTTAAGTGTGTGTGTTGTGTGTGCGTGTGTGTGTATGTATAATTTTAGAAAAATATGAAATCAAACTAATCACTTATCTTTCAAAGTTTAGATGAAAGAGCTCTACACCTCAAGCTATGTATCTACCTAGAAAGATAAACACAACTTGATAGTGAGGCTCAATCAAACAAACTAAGAAATGTATGACATATGTTTGGTTTGTGAAACCATTTTATTTATAAGCCAACAAGTTCTCCTATTTAATATGAAAATTTAAATAGGGTTTATATTAAGCTGAGTACTTGAAAGTTTCATATAAAGGCAAGCCTTCATAGTTAATTACATTTTAGATAACCAAAGTGAACTCAGAAAACTCTCGATAAAAATCAGGGGATATTGTCTTCAAATAAGTCAAAGGATTAGGGATTTTCAATGAGATCGGACAAAGAGGTGTGAAATGGGAATGACTCAAATTTGGCACATTTAATATTAGAGTCCAAAGGAAGAAGAACTTGGAGATGCCACAGATCATGTGGAGAACATCGGTGACTTCCCAAGCTATCCTATGGTTTGTCTTCATATTGGAGGAGAAATATTTAAGTGCTTCAACTTGCTAGTTTTATTAATTAGGGTACATGATCACACAAATAGCTTGGAAGATGTGAGGCTTTAGGTTGTGACAAATGACAACCTCGGAATACTAAATTGAGTTAGGGCTTATATTGTATAGCAGAGCCATACAAAAGCCTAAAGGAAAATTGTGGATTTATGTCACACTAGGCGGAGAACTTCAAAATCTTATGGTTTGTTATTTAATGTTATGGAAGGGTTTAGATGGTGTACACAAGTTTTGCTATTGAAGATGGCTATGCTGCCGACAATGCTAGCTCCAAGCTCCTCGTCGTGGCGAGGGTAAGTTTTATAATGTCTCAATTCATAAAGTCAAATCAAGTGTTTCCTAAAATTATGATATTTAAATATTATTAGGAATGTTAAAGTTGATTAGAGCGACACCGGTTAGGATCCTATGATTCCCTCGTTCTAACTCCACTATGTTTCTTTGAATTCACTTAATTCGAATGAATTTACTAAACTCAACTTAATGAGTTCCACACTTTCATTTAGACCGTGAAAAATCTCGTTAGCAACCGTAGGTTAACTCCTCTGAGGGAATCTTGATTATCCGAAAAAGCTGTTTTAATTTAGTTGCAATTTTTGTTTTATTTTGTTTGTTATTAAATTTTAAATTGTCTTTTATTTTGACTGTTGTGGCGGCGAATTTTATATTTTTTAATTTTTAGTTTTTTTTTTGACATACAGGGTGACTTTAAGCATTCAAGCAAGAAACAAGAGGTATGAAAAGGTAAATGTAATAACTTAAAAGCATACCTGTCGATTCTTTGTGCTCCACCACCTAAAAAGTTAGCTTTGGCAATATTTATATAATTTTGCAAGGAATTCAAATTGCAGGAGTAAATAAAGGCATAGCTACCAAACCACAACTTATGTCTTTATTGAGTCTCTGAAGATCGTAGTGGATGATTTTAGAATAAAATATAGCAATTTCAATTTTCCCTTCAAGTTATTCGAGAGATTCCAAGGTGCTCGAAGCATGACCTTTAATCGCTTTGATGATTTCTTAAAATATTTCAAGTTCATCTTGAACTTATCACATCATTTTATTAATCATCTAAGGTTAAGCTAGGGTTATCCATTGCTTAAGGAAACTTGATTTTTTATTTATCTGAAGGCTAGGACACTCAATTAATCAATCGATATTTCATTTAAGAGTTATGTGGGTGGATGCCTTTAAGGAAAATTTAAGTATGTAAAGGTTTTAGTTTCCAAAGTTGAAATCAGGCTTTTAGTGTAAAAAGATTTTAATCATCAATCATGTTATCTTCTAAATCCAATCAAATGAGTTTAGATGTCAAGCCAAGGTCATTACTAAGCCATGCAATCACATTTGGTGAAATGGTAACATAGCATAATTTTGATTTAAATGACATGCATTTTTGTTAAAGATCACATTTTCATCAATTATGAACTTAAAATTAATGAAATATTATCCTTCTAACTCAAACCCATAACATGAAAATCATTTAATTTTTATTGACTTCCAAGTTTGATAACTAAGATAATTAAAATTTTATTCTTATTATAGAAAAGGTGGCAAGTGAGTTCATGCCTTTTAATCCCATTGTATTTCAGTCATCCAAACATGTTCATTAAGATCAAAATTACCCATCTTCCCTTTGATTAATCTTAAATCTTTATTGGGGCACCAAAATCTAAAGTTTCTCCTTTTCCTTTAAGGCTCTCGACCTCATAACTCATTAGTAAAAATTCAAATGACTGTGAGAATTTTAGAGTGTCCTATTGATCCCAGTTTATAGTATATATATTATCTCTAACATTCCTAATTTATCAAAACTATTTAATTTACCTAAATTTAATTGTTTCCTTATTTCTCAACAAAACCAAAAACTTGATCTCGATGAAAAATAAGAATTTAACTTCTAATTTATATATATTGGGATACTACGGGATACTTCGCATGTATATGTATCATTATCAAATAATATAGGACTTTTTTATTAAGACCTGAATAACAAACCGACAAGTAAGATATGCAATATGCACTATTTTTAGAAAAAAATTCTATTTTTAAAAAGGTAATTATTTAAACTAAAGACATTTCATAGTAAGGAAAGTTTAAATATTTTTAGTAATTTTAATATTTTTAACAAAAACAAAACAAACTTAAAAAAATAACTTGAGTTTTTGTAGAAGAAAAGCACTAAATATTAAAATATTTTTCTCCTTATCGTGAATCAGTAATAAGTAGGAATTTGTTGTGGAAGTATGCATACTGTGTCGTGCCAAATAGGAGAAAAAATATTCTTTACCCTTACTAGAGATGCTATAGATAACATTGGCTAATTTAAAGGCTAATATAACATTGGCTAATTTAAAGTTTGAATAGTTCTTAAGACCGACTAGGCAGGGAAGATACTAGCTCTTACTTTAGAGTTTCTTCAATTGCCTCCATCTTGGGGCTAACATCTCATAACAAAACTTAAAACAATAAACCAAGTTGAGGTTTTTAACCTGTCACTTTAAAGTCCTCTAACTCTACACCCTTCAATGAATATTTTCATATTTACTTACACTCAATCATGTAAACTACATTCTCATTCATTAAATCTCATGTGATTTTTTCCAACTGTTAACTGAGACAATACCAGCCCGGTTCTTACATGTTCTCACAACAAATTTTAATATCTGGATTGGACAAATAAGGAAGTAAATGAAGTACATAGATTCAACAACAAGTCTCAATTAAAACCAAAAGTAGTCTAAAATAAAAGATAAAAACTTATCTCAAATCCTCCACCAAGCTCTTGAAGTTCCTTTGAATCTCTTCTCTTTTACAACACTCTCAATATAAAACAAAAATAAAAAGGAAAAATGTGTGGTGCCTGAAAATCTCTCCAACTAACTCCCCAATTTTAGAACTTTCAAAACTTTCATAGTAACTTCAGGACCCTTTCAAAGACTCAAACTTCCTTCTTTTATAATTCTCCAAAAGGTATTTTGGTATCTCTTCAAAATGTGTCTTGATTCAATGTATTTCCCTAAAAGATGCTTCCTTTTGCAATAATATTCGTCCATAGTGGTTGTAACCACCTTTTAAGCCAATAGGTGCATCAAAAATCTCTTCAAAATTTAGAAAAACTAAATTTACTCATCCAATAACTGCCACTAGCACTTAAGCGCGACTAGCACTTAAGCGCGAGGTTAGGCGCGAGGCCTCTGGCGCTTAGGCTCGACCTTCTCTGTTTAACCGGCGCTTAAGCGCTAGATCGGCGTTACGCGCCAAAACACTTTTTGCTCCAAGCAAAAAAAATTAACAACCTCCAATAAAACATAAAAAATACCTTTTATTAAAGTGCAATATCACAAAAATAAGTATAAAAATGTGTCTAAAAACACTATATATTTTAGGCATATCAAAATCCCCCAAACTTAAAATGTTACTTGTCTTCAAGTGACACTTCAATCTTTAAAAACTAAATATGTATGATATGTATATGAGTTTCTTTAGGAGTTACGAAAATTTAGATTTAGAAATATAGTAATCCAATTTAAAAAAAATATATTCATTTAATAAGACCAACTTAAAGTTTAGAAATTTTTAATGTTAGAAAAGATAAAAATATGATTTCCTATCTAATTCAAAGATATTGTAAGTCTTCCAATTTTAGAATTTAGTTTTTTTATTATCTCCACTTAAAAATTTTTTTTAAGAGTAATATTACTTGCTATATTATATCTATAAGCCTAAGATTTTCTCAAGTCTTACACTTTAATAAGATCAAATGTAGAACCAATTTTTTATTAGGCATTAATCCTCAAGCTTCTCCTCCCTCACTTTTTCTCCTCCCTCACTTTTTCTTCTCACTTTTTCTTCTTCTTTTTTTTCTTCTTTTTTTTTTCTTTTTCTTTTCTTTTTCTTTTTTTTCTTTTTCTTCTTTTTTTTGGGCAAGAATTACTATATCTAGATAGGCCTTTTTTTAGGATTGTCTCGATATAGAGGATGAGTCTACCGATCAGCTAATCCATTAATATTTCTTATATATTTGTTTTACTTGACTTTTTTTTAATTTTTATTTTATCTATATTTTCAATGCTTATGACATTATTGCTTCTTTGACTTGGCCACTTAAAAACTTTTACATAATAAGTCTTATTTGGGAAATTCATGGTTGGAAAAATATAATCTCAACTCTTATCATGAACCTACAAGGTGGAATCTCTCCCATAGTGGCTACATAAGAAAAAAATATTACGTCCAGAGGTTGTATGTATGTGGATATCCATGCGTGTACAAAAAGGTTGTCCAGTATTGTATTCATGTTGTATAATAGTAGAAACAATATTCTATATGGAGTTTGTATGCATACAAACTCTGATTTGTATGTAATATTCTTTCGTTAGCAAACGGGCTAAGTTAGCAACATAAAATTGGTTCCTTTGTTTTAATTAGCCACACAATATTTTTACTCATTTATTACAGATTATAATTAAGAAAATCTGTCTCATGATAGAAAATCATCGTTAGGTTTATGGGCAACTCGAATTTTCTATAAAACTTGTAGAACTAAACTTTAACAAGAAATAATTTTTTAAATTGTTAAGTTTATTTGTTAAAAAAAAAGAAGAAGTGAACATCAACTTTCTTATCTTTCAAATGAAATCGCCATAACAAAATCATTTTCACCATAAATTATTTTTTTCTAGAAAATGGCAAATGATATTGTAGCAAATATAGCTCTAGTTATTGTTGAAAATTAAAGCATTAAGAAAGCTCCCCTAAACGTGCACCCTAATTGAAAGATAAAAGCTCTGCATATGGAGAAAATATTGCATCTAGAGTTGGAACGTAAGCAGCATCCAGACAATGAAAACGATACACCAGCGGATGAATTTTTTTTTTCTTTCCACCTACCTTGATAAATCGCATCCTTCTGACTCATTACTCTTTTTTACACAGACGACAAAAATTTTATATAAACAAAAAAATAAACCAGGAAATCCTCTATAACTTTTTGTTTAAGTTTCTTCATTGCAAAACTTTTACTTCCTACTTCCACTATTCATGTCACTAAAATCTACAATTTTTTTTTCCAAAGATGAAAAAAAATAAAAAAAAAACCTTATTTCATCTTAACATGTCGGGAGTCTTTGTCACTCCTTTTCCTTAATAATATTTTCTTATTTTAAAAGAAAGGAGATGTATAAATCTCCCTACATGTTGATTAAAGAGGGTTACAAGAAGGAAAAACAGATGAAGACTTATTGATTCAATACAGGAATCATAAGTCCTCCCCAAAAATCAGAACAATCTATACTAACAACAAAATTTTGCCAAAGGAAAAACATAGACCCCATCTAGCATGTAATACAAAAAAACGTAAGATAGATTGGGGGAGAGGGAGATCATATATATATATATATATATATATATATATTCAAAGCCAGCTTTCTTAATAAAAACCAAACTAAACATGCATCAGATCAAGCAAAAAAGGCGTAACTCTAGATCTTGGAAAAATTATTACATGCGAAGACGTAGAGATACATTAGGAGTCCAATGAATCACCTCCATGTGGAGCTGACAGAAAAAAATAAAAAACTCGGTATAGATGATCACTCTACGGATCAACTAATAGAAGATGCTCTACGAGAGTTTGAGGAGAAATTCAAATCAACTGTTGATGAACTAAAGGAAATAGGAAATCAACCTCAGGACGGACTCAGGACGGAAGAGCAGCCCCGACCAACATTTATAAGTTATCTACTCAATGATGAAGAATCTTTAGAGTCGATCAAACTATTAATAGAATTCAAAGACTGCTTTGCATGGAATTATTATGAGATGCTACGACTGTCAGTAGAGCATAAGGTTCATAAGCTCGGCGTAGACAAAAATATGACCCCAGTGAAACAAGATACAAGAAGGATGTGCCTCAAAATAGAGCAGCAAGTTATTGCCGAGGTAAAGATGTTAATAGATGCTCACTTTGTGCAGAAAGAGTAATAACCCACGTGGTTAGCTAAAATTTTACAAGTTAAGAAGAAAAATGGACAAACATGTGTTTGTGTGAACTTCAGAGATTTGAACAAAGCGTGTCCAAAGGATGAATTTTCACTATCAATACCAAAAATGATGTTGGATACCACTTCGACATTTCTCCTTCATGGATGGATCGCTGGGGAACAACCAAATCAAGGTGGCTCCAGAGGATGCAACACATACAACGCTCAGAACACCTATCAGGATTTTCTGATACACACTGATGTCGTTTGGGTTGAAGAATGCTAGAGTGACATACCAACGAGCTATGACCAATATTTTTGATGACCTCATTCATAACTAGGTGGAATACTACGTTGATGATCTGATCAACAAAAGAAAAAAAAATAGACCATTTGTACGATTTAAGGATCATGTTCAAACCGTTATGAAGATATGACCTCAAGATGAATCCCTTAAAGTGCGCCTTCGGCGTTACCTCCAAGAAATTTCTAGGATTCATTATCCGTCATCAAGAAATCGAGATCGAACCAGATAAAATTAAAGCTATCCAGGAGATGCCTCCTTCCAAAACTTTAAAACAATTACGTTCCTTCCAAGGAAAGTTGGCATATCTGAGATGCTTTACTTCTAATATCTCAAGTACATGTTAGCCCTTCTTGCATTAATTAAAAAAGACACCAAATTTGTCAGGGAAGAGAAATGCTAGCGGGCTTTTGAGGACGTTAAGCAATATTTAATGAGACCTCCTATTTTGGCAGCCCCTATCTCAGGGAAACCTTTAATACTTTATCCCGCAGCCCTGTACAACTCTCCCAGAGCCTTTTTAGCCTAAGTCAATGATGAGACTAAAGAAAACGCACTTTACTACTTGAGTCATTGTTTATCCCGCAGCCCTGTACAACTCTCCCAGAGCCTTGCCTAAGTCAATGATGAGAGAGACTAAAGAAAACGCACTTTACTACTTGAGTCATTGTCTAATACTGACGAAAATAAGGTATCCACCTATTAAGAAGCATTGTATAGCGTTAATTTTAGTCGCCCAAAAGCTTAGACATTACATGGTTTCTAATAAAATTACACTTATTTCAAAAGTTAATCCATTGTAATATTTGATGACCCGACCAGCACTCTCTGGATATCTTGCAAGATGATCAATGATTTTATTGTAATTTGATATAACGTTTGTTCCCTTCTGTGCTATCAAGGGATAGATTTTAGTAGACTTTCTTACTGCACGCCCACTGCCAGCTGGGTCCCCTCTTAATGACGAGTTGTCAGATGAACAAACACTACAGATGGAATTCTCCAGTGCGCAACGCTGGGAGATGTACTTCGATGGAGCTTCGTTAGCCAGAAAAGATAAAGGATAGGCAAAGCAAGAATTGGTTTGACTTTCATAACGCCAGATAAGGGTATTTTGAGGTTTTTATACCACCTGACAGAGCCATCTAAAAATAATGAAGCAGAATATGAAGCCTTAATCACCGGATTGGAGTTGGTAATCTCAATGGATATAACATATATTTCCATCTATAGTGATTCTCAGCTCGTCATTCAATAAGTTACAGGACAATATAATATTTTAAAGCCATGGTTAGCAGAATACCATCAATATGTAATGAAGCTACTGGAGCATATTCCCAACGTAACTTTCTACTGGATTCCTCAGGGAGATAAAGCCTATGACGATGCTTTAGAAAAACTTGCTAAGGAATTGGCGTATCCAACGGAGGATTCCATTGACATTACAATATAAGGAAGACAAGTTTTGTCTCGAGTCAACCTTGACAATCTACACAAGTTGGAAAAGTAGAAGAAATGATGATTATGATTATTGATATCAACAAAGATTGGTGTAAGCCATTAATAGAATTATTACAAACTGAAATGTTACCAGAGGACAATTCAGTAGAACATGACATCACAATAAGGGTTATTTTATATGCTTTAGTAGGAGATGTCCTCTACAGAAGATGATTCGACCAGATCTGGTTGCAATGCTTAAGCATAGCTGAAGCACAACATATTGTCAAAAATGTACATGATGGATTGTTTGGCGCTTATCAGTTAGGGAAAAAGTTGAAAATGAAGATCAAGTGACTCAGATATTATTAACCAGCAATGATGTCCGACTGCATGGATACAGCTAGGAGATATCACCAGTCCCTAGTGCATGTGGTGGTCCTGCACCAACCTCTGAATGTGCTACACCCAACAGTTGCCTCATGGTCATTCGAGTGTTCTGGCACAGACATATTAGGTCTGATAGACCCTCCGGCTTCCAAAGGACACAAATCCATACTTGCCGTTACAGATTACTTTTTCAAATGGGCAGAGGCAGTGCCGTTATGAGAGGTTACAACACAACACATCCTTTAAATCTTTAAAAGCCATGTCATCTACTATTTTGGAGTTCTGCGCAGAATAATCTCCGATAATGGGACAGCCTTTAAAAGCATAAAAATCAACAACTTCATTAAACAACACGGGATAGACTGGAGATACTATACGATCTACTATCTCAGAGCAAATGGCTTAGCCAAAGCCTTCAACATGACTTACAACACAACACATCCTTTAAATCTTTAAAAGCCATGTCATCTACTATTTTGGAGTTCTGCGCAGAATAATCTCCGATAATGGGACAGCCTTTAAAAGCATAAAAATCAACAACTTCATTAAACAACACGGGATAGACTGGAGATACTATACGATCTACTATCTCAGAGCAAATGGCTTAGCCAAAGCCTTCAACATGACACTGGTATAGATTTTGAAGAAGACACTGGACAAAAATAAAAGAGATTGGCATAACAAATTGCTAGAAGCTTTGTGGGCTTACCGGGCAACGTTTAGGACTCCCACTAAGTATACACCCTGTATTCTCATGTACTGGTTCAAGGTCGTAGTACCGCTAGAAGTCCAGTTGATGTCTCTTAGAGTCGCTATTACCAATCAACACCCAACAGAAGAAAGTGGAAGACTTAGACTCGAAGAATTGAAAAGTCTCAAAGAAAAGTGACTATAAGCATAATAATACTTCGAGCTTTACCAGGTGAAGATGGTACAAGCTCATGGCAAATTGGTCTGCCCAAGGACATTCAAAGTTGGTGATCTTGTACTTGTGCTCAAAAAGCCTATTCTTGCATGCCTCAAGATAGGTGAAAAATTTGAGCCAACTTTTCCCATTTGTTGTAAAAAAGGTCTAAGAAGGAGGAGCCTACCAACTAATAGATTTTCAAGGTGAAAGACCCATGTTGTTGATCAGCAGACAATACGTGAAGACATACTATGCAACCTGACATTGCTTGAATTGAAATTTTTGAAATTTTGATTGTTCTAGGGTTGATTGTTCTAAAATTTCAGGGTTGTTTATTTGACATTTCAAAAATTTTTAACCTCAATAAAATCAAAGCTTTTTGAAAATTAGAGGCTTTAATTCTCTTCTTTCTACCTTTTAAGTTTGATATTCTACTAAATTAAACAAACTATAAATAAATAAATTTCTCACAAACATAAACTAAAATTTTTCCCTAATAAACCCTTGTTTTGTTCTTGTTCCCGCTAAATTTCAGCTTACTGATGTTGTTTTCTATCGTCTTCAGATAAAATGTCAGGACAGAGGTTGATTTTTGCTTTTAAAGATGGCTGGAAACTTAACAAGGAAAGAGCACTGCAGGGCGGCACCATAGGCTTCAACATGGACTTCAGTCAAGTCGACATGGACTATGAGGGTCCCCTAATGGATGTGGTTAGTCATCAAGAAAAAGAAAGGCTACCGTTTCTGCTAAATATTGGCACCAGGAATAATTCCTCACTAAAGGGGAAAAATGTGATAGTACAACAAGACCAGATGGAGGGGACTAGTCGCATGTCATCTATGATAACAGCACTGACCAAAGGCCTAGTCACCGCTACGAAGAACTTAACACAGAAACGCCAACCGCCAAAAACATAGAGTCGTCCTGCGTGAAGAAAGGAGACGTCAAAAGGAGGCAAAAAACTTGCTTACCCCTATCTCTGAAGGGAAAATCTACAATCCAGGCATGAGAAAGACCTCTTCCAGCTTGCCTACCATAGAGGATGAGTCCGAGTTCGCTCTAGAGCTGGAGACACCAAAAGTTTTAGACGCTCTTTTCACGGGTTGCCTGACATGCAATGTCGAGATTCCTGCATGAGCACCAGCTCCATGGGCATTTTTGGAATCCTCGGATTGCAACGTTCTCCATCTAGAGTGCTACAGTACTTTGGAGGAGTACATGTCCAACAAGGATAGATTTCAGAGCACTGGTCACCCAATGGGGGAACCATATATACCATTGGACACTAAGTCATATATTCTGTTGGAGACAGAGACGACACTAGCTTGGGATTCTGCTGATATTAAAATGAGGGAATATTCTCGACAGCCGCCGATTGTCAGCTCGACATAACACTACAAAATGAGTAAAGTAAATAAAAGGGTTTTTGAATTCTATGAAGAATTTCAAGGAAGAATTGTCAACATACTAGAGGGCTTAGAGTTGTACAACAGAGTCTTCTCTGAATGCGACAAAAGAAGTATTTTTGACTGCATCTTTTATCTGAGAGATAGAAGTTGAGCAGGCCTTCTGATGGAAAGAACCTATTATGACCCACAAAAATGGATGCGTGGAAAGGGCAGGATCACAATACAATGTGGCCGCTGTTATAACTTCATCAAGGACAGACAAGGAAATCTACCGGGGATTATGATACACGATGAGGTGGATCCGCTATCTCCCATGATAAAATCGATGATCAAAAGAATTGTCCGATGGAGCGTACTTCTAGCCAATTGTATTCCCAACAAGCTGTATCATCAATATATACGATGAAGGTGACAACATTCCTCTGCATATAGATCATCATGATTCTGTGAGATCTTTTTGCACGGTCTCTTTCATGAGCAAAAACAACATTTTATTTAGAAAATAAATTGATATCATTGGCCCTGACAAATTCAAAGGAGCCGTGGAGATTCCTCTAGTAGCGTGTTTAGTGCTGGTTCTTAAAGGAAATGGAGCAGACATTGTCAAACACTACATTCCAGGGGTACGACACCGTAGGGTCTCCGTGACATCTTCCTCTTCAGTAGCCTAGGTTCTAGCCATAGGTCTTTCTAATTGACTATTCTCAGAAAACTAGAAAAGGAACCCTCACCATTAGAAATTCCAAACTCCTCTTTACTGAACTTGAAGTTCCACATAGTGATCCTAACCTCTAGCACTTAGTAGGTGGGGTCATTATGGGGGAGCTCAAGGAGAGTTCCCATAGGACTGCTTGCCCTTAGGGTTGACTCTGGGTGTTGGTAGCTAAGGCACTCACAATCACTCACAAATACAAACCCAAAATTTCTTGACTTTGATCCCTTAATCCTTTGGGAGACACATGTAGATGGTCCCCTAAACCCACTAGACCTAGGCTAGGGTTTGGCTAAGACCAGTACATAGAGGACCCAAATGGGATTTCTATTGGTCCATAGCTCATTTATGGAGGTTGGCACCCCAATTCTACCAAAAATACTCAACATGTCCTTTTTCCACTAAACTCCACCAAATTACGTAAGTACCCTTGAAACCTTAAATTTGGCCAAAATTTCCAAATTAATCCAAAATACCCAAATTTGTTCAAAATTCATTTCAAACCTTTTGAAAACATCCAAATTACCGAAAAGCACAAAAAAATTACCAAATTACCAAAATGCCCCTCTCTAGCCCAAAATTTAAAAAATTCCAAAAAATCACAAAAAAATGTCAAAACCTTCCAAATATTCTCAATTTCATTTTTCTAATATTCTCAATTATTCTCAATTTCATTTTTCTCAACTACCATATGTCATAATTTGACAAATTTGACCATTTTGACCAAAATCCCCAAATTGCCTTTAAACGCCCAATTTCCCTAACTTTACCTTAAATGTCCATCAATTGGTCCAAATTTCCCCAAATTTCAATTATAAACTTGAATTCACCTCCCATATGACCAATATAAAGCAATATTAAGCTCAATTGGTGCATGCTTTGAGCCCAATTATTACCTAAACCAAAACCCAACTTTGGCCCTATGGTTCCACCAAATTAAACTCTATATCCTACTCAATTGGCCTCAAATTTAATCCTATACTCTTCATAACATTCTTAAACATCAACTTGAACTTCACTTAGCCTTAGTGAAGCCTCAATTTCACTTAATTTTGATCTAATTCCAAAAAACCCCAATTTTACCTAAAATTGGCCATGTCTCAAAATTCCATCAAATTGATTGCTTTAGCCACAAAATTTCTGCTCCATTCCTACAAGAAAAATATTCATAACATCTCCCTGGATCATTTGGACCATTTAATTGATCAAAATTAGAAGCCTATCTCAACCAAAGTCCAAGTCCAGTCCAACATGCCCAAATTGACCAAAATATCAAAATCCTTCGAATTGAGCTTCTAATTGAACTCAAAATTACTTCAATCCTTCACCAAAAATGTTCATTACAATCATCTAGATAATGTTGATCAATAAATTAGTCTCAAGGTCATGGATACCCTAAAAACTAGAACCACTTTAAGCAAAATTTACTTACATGGACCCCTTCACAAAAATTTGATCCAATCAAGCCAAATTGACCAACCAAAGACCACCACAACCAAATTTTAAACGTTATTGACCAGACTAAGCCCCATGGAACCACCCAAATGAGCAATGGACTAAAGGAACCCCAAATTAAAGGATTTGCTTCCAAAATTGCTTAAGCCTAAAGGATTTTTGCTAAAACTTAGCACCTGCCCAAATAAATTACTCTTACATACTCCCTTGACTCACCTGATTTCCTGGCCACCTCTCCTAGCCTTGGCAGCTGGCCTAATCACCAAAAATTGTCTAAACTGAGAGCCACCCCAATGGAATCAAACCGAATTCAAACCTAGAGGCCACCTCATCTAATTTAAATTTTAAAGCCACTCTGCCCTCCACCTAAGCAAACTTTTTCACCCCCAATTTGTCATGGCAGCCACGCTAAGCCAATTTTATAAATGTTCACCTCCATGGACAAGAAGAGAGGTGCTGAAATTTTCTCAAAGAAAGACATCCAAATTGATCCCACATCCTCTTTGAGTCCTCCTCAGCTCAAGCCAACCATTTTCCCCCACTGATCTCTACTATGAAAGCTCAATTTGGAGCTCAAACTTCTGTCAAAACCAGGATAGAACTCCCCAAAGCTCCACAGTGCACCAAACTCCAATTAAACTCACCCACACCATCACCATAGTGTAATAAGAAGAAGCCACATCAAATCCCCTACATTGATAGCCTCTAGCATAGATCTAGACCAACACCTGAAATTGAGCTTGGTCGAATTCATACCTATACCTTTCACCATAGCAACAAGCTCAATCCCTAGCTTCCTTGGACCTCCACAAACATGCCGAGCACCTCTGATTGAAGCTTCCCTTCTCAAAGCAAAGGTATTGAACTTCCCCTATTCCCAAGCCTATTTTAATTTTACATTTGATTAGGCTTAGTTTAATCGCATGTTTATCATATGAATATGTTCGTCACGCTTAGGCGAGTCCATAAGATCAAAATTGAGGTCATTTGATGGAGAAATGTGTGAGATCTTAGGGTTTTAGTGTTAACAGTCACAGGTTAGCCAATTTTGGGATGATGACGGGGCGCCATCCGATCGTGCGTTTATCTCATCAACGGACAAGATCTGGGCGGATGTACTCTTGGTGCGTCAACCGTGGGACGCGTGGTTACCGAGTCAGATGGCGGCACCGAACCAAAAGACGACGCGTGGAGCTTCAGAGACGCTAAGGATGAGGTGGTGACGCACGTTTAAATAGAAAAATAGCGGACGCATGTTTAAATAGAAAAATAGCGGTTTTTTGATTTAAATAAATAACCCTAACTTCAAAAATTCATATCTTGGTGTAGAAAAATTGCAAAAAATAAAATAAAGATACCTTCTTGCTCACTGAACAGAATTAAAAATTGAAGATCTCAAAAAACACTACGAGCCCAAATTAAAAAGTTGGCTAAGTGACTTGATGACATTAACTTGCCCCTTTAAGGGTCTTCACCTGGTCTTCACCTGGTCTTCACCTACATAATTCTAAAATTAAATTATAAGTGATAATTACCCTACTCTTAGGGATAATTGAAACATCAATGATCACTAAGCATCAAAGGTCTTTACAGGATGAGTTATTAAGCAACATAATAAGTTTGAATGAGCTCGAGACTTTTCACCAAGCAGCGAGAGGGAAGCATGGTCCTGCTTCTTTCCCCAGATCTGTTGGATACCTCAGAGGTCTACTAAACATTATATGTTTTGCTTTATTTAAAAAAATCATCCATAATTAAATTAATAGGGACCCACCAAGATATGACCTAGGGTTCGGTAGATCACTAAAACCCTACTTTTATGCTTTTTATAAAATGCTCTCACATGCATTTTGTGTTTTAGGTGGTGGAACGAGAGGACTCGCCAGGTACATTTTTTATAGTTTATAGTGCTGTCTTTCTTGCACTTTAATACTGTACTTTTCATGCTTACAAAACTTGCATGCTAACTAACATGATGTCACCCTGGCATGAAAACCAAAACTCCTAGGATAGCCACAAAATTAAAACCAAAAACAAAACCAAAACTAAAATTAAAATCAACCAAGATAAAAATCACCTCCACAACATTCAAAATATAAAACAACTCAAAATTTAAAACTCAAAATTTAATCACAAACATCACACAAAACTACAAATTACAACTAAATAAAGATGTCTCTATCGGATGATTGGGAATCCCTCGGAAGAGGTAACCTACGGTTTGCTAACGAGACATGCCACAGTCTAAATGAAGTTATGGAACTCATTAAGTTAAGTTTAGTAAATTCATTTGCGCGAAGTGAATCCAATTAGAAATAGAGGTGTCGGAACGAGGGAACCGTGGGATCCTAACCTGCGTTGCTCTAATCAACTTTAACATCCACCCTAACCTTTAAAGAACTTCAACCATAGGGCCGTCTGATTTGACATCATAACTTGGCACCCTAGAAATCTTAAACTGACCACAATGAGGAGCTTAGAGCTAGCACGGTGGGCAGTATGGCCATCTTCAACAGCAAAACCTCTCTTCCCCAGTTAAACTAATTCCTTCATTAGAATTAAACAACCATGCTATAGGACTTCGAGGTTGTTTGCTTATGCAACATAAATCCCAACTTATCTTTAGTCTTTTGCACAATCATGTTGTACAATCTAAGCCCTAACTCGTGTTAGGATTCCGAGGTTGTTGTCCGTTACGACCTAAATCTTCACATCTTCCAAGCTATTTGTGTGATTGTTTTACATGAATATAAGCCTAAATAATAAAATTTGCAGGATGAAACATTCAGATAATTTATCCTCAAAACTCGAGCCAAATAATAGGATAGAAAGGGAAGTCACCAAGGTTCTCCTCTAGATCTATGACATCCCCTAGTTCTTCCTCCTTTGGATTCTATAATAAATGTTCTAAATTTGAGCTAATCCCTCTTCACACCTCTTTGTCTGATATCGTTAAAAATTCCTATCCTTTGAACTCTTTCGAGATAATATTTCCTGATTTTTATTGAGAGTTTTCTTAGGTGACTTTAGTTATCTTAGATGTAATTAACTATAGGGGATTGCCCTTATATGGAGATTGTTCGAACCCAGCTTAATATAAACCTTATTTAATTCTTCATATTAAATAAAGGAAATTCTCGACAAATAAAACGATATCGTAAACTAAACGGATGTTATATATTTCTTAGTTTATTTGAGTTTATTTGATCGAGCATCATTCTCAAGTCTTGTATTTATCTTTCGGGATAGATACAGGGTTTGAGGTATAGTTCTCTTTCATTTAAACTATGAAAAATATGGGGTCATTTTGATTTCATATTTTTCTAAACTTAAATCTATATGTACATTAAAATGTCTTTCTCAAGCGGGCGACGGGATTTCGATTTCGGCGGCCGACAACTTCCAACGGGCAACTCCTCAACTTTTCAGTGTCGACACAAGTTCTTGACATCGTTGGGAAGCAGAGTCAACTTTATAAATTTTACACAACTATATTTTCGGGGATCAAAGTCAACATGGGAGAGCTTTAGGTGAGTCCCCATAAGAGTGCCTGGCTTTAAGGTTGACCCTAGGTGTTGTTCTTGATCTGGTTCATTCACTTGCACTCAATTTCATTCTCTTTCGCTCATAACCCTAAACTCAAACTTTGTAGACTTTGATCCGTTGCTCTTTTGGGAGACTCATGTAGATGGTCTCCTAGACCCACTAGCCCTAAGCTCGATTTTAGCTAGGACCAGTACATAGAGGACCCAAATGAGGATTCCATTTATCCATGGCTCACACAGAGTGGTTGGCACCCTAATTTTTCCAAAAAATAACAAAATTTCCCCTTTGCCCCCCCCCCCCCCCAAATCTACCTAAATTAACTGAACACCCCTTAACCCTAAATTTAGCCAAAAAATCCCAATTTCACCCAAAACACCCAAATTTGTTCAAAAATCATTTCAAACCATTACGAACTACCCAACTTGCTCAAAGCCACCCAAAATTACAAAAATTACCAAAATACCCCTCATTTTTGCCAAAATTACAGAAATAACCTTAGTGACTCAAACTTTCTCCAAACCTCAAAAATCATCTCAAATGTCTCCAAAACCAATTTGAATCCTACCATTGAACCTAATTTTACAAATTTAACCTTTTTTGACCAAAATCCTCAAAATACTCTGAATTTCCCCAAATTAACCCCAAATGTCCAGTAATTTGGCCACAATTTTGCCAAATTTCAATTCTAAACTCACATTCATCATGCCTATGATTAATTCAAACCAAATAGAAGTCCAATTGACCCACATTTGAGCCCAATTTCAATCCAAATTAAAATGCCCCAACTTGGCCCTTAACCAAAATCCCATTCAATTGACCCCCAAATCTTTCCAATTGCCTCAATTATGCTTCATAAACTCTTTGAAACATTTGCACACATCAAATTAAACCTTCAATTAGCCTTGTTAAAGCCTCAATTTCACCTAAAATCAACTTGGAACAAAACCTCAATTTGTCCCAATTTGGTTATGTCTCTAAATGTCACCTAATTGAATGCCCAAACCCCAAAATTGACACCCAATTGATGTTGAGAACTCTTCATCAAATTCCCTTAGACCATTTTCAACCAACAATTTGGACCTAGCCCAACTAAGCCCATGTCTAGCCCAACATACCAAAATTCATCAAATGTCAAAATTCCTTAAAATTGACCCAACAAGTCAACTCAATATCACTTCAAATATTTTCTACATCATTTATGACAATCATCCACACCAAATTGCTCAATCAATTGAGTCCAATATCATGGCTAGCCAAACCCAAACACAACTTCTAGCAATTTTGACCCAAATTGAACACCTTCACCAAAATTTACTTAGCCATGCCAAAGTCACCAAGTTAATGTCACCACAACCACAATTTGGAACATATTGAACAACGTAAACCCACCTAAACCACTTAGGTGAGCTATGAACCAATGGTCCCTTGATTTAAGGGGTCTTAACCATATTTGGGACTTATTTGAAAATACTTTTCCATCATCACTTGCCATTGGGAGTAAATCATAATTAACTCTCCCCAGACCTACTTTAGCCAAGAAGTGAATAAACCCTGGCTAGCCACTTCCTTCGCCGTCAGAGACACACACCAAAGGAGCCCCCATTGGCCAAAACTATAAATTAAACTCACCCAATCTGGCCAAGTTTGATTGGTCACTAGAGCTCCTCATCCCTCCACATAAGCATCAATTTGCACTCACCAATTGACCCTGGTAGCCAGCCCAAGCCTTTCTATTTAATCAACCCCCTCCATGGCCAAATAAGAGCTAACCAAAATCCTAGGGAAACTCTACCAAAATCTCACTAGAGACTCTCCAAGCATTCCTAAGCTCAAGCCAACCATCTTCCCCCACCGGTTCTATCTGTGAGAGTTTAATTTTAAACTCAAAATTAGGCTGAAACCAAGACATTCTTCTCCATAACTCCACAGTGAAACGAGCTCAAATTAATTGTGCACACACCATCTCTATACTGAAAAGAGTTGATCCCAGACCCCTATAAAACAACCTGTAACCTAGCTATAGACCAACACCTGAAATTCTTTTTGATTGATATCATATCTGGCAATTCACCAGGGCCCCAGACTTCATTTGGAGGTTCGTTCGACCCAATCGAAGCTACCTAATCCTAGCCCAAGCTTCTTTTGATTCTCCATGTGCAATGACTTGATTTCATGCTTGATCAAACATATAAATATGTTTTTCTTGACTAGATGAAGTCTTTAAAAAAACTCCATGTGATTTTGTTGAGTCTAGATGAAGATCTTCTTAAGGTTTTAGTTTGATTTGCTTACAGATTAAGTCACTTGGGGATGATGACTGAGAGCCAGACCAACTCTTGGTACATGAATCGTGGGCCGTGTGGCAGCTGCTATATCTAGCGGCTTCAAATGCTAGAGCACTGCTTGTAAAGCTCAAAGCGGTCGAGGTTGCGTTGGCACTGACTGGGTTATGTAGGAAAGTAGGCTTTTTATGAATTAAATTTATGCCTCATCATTAAAAAATCATAACTTTGTGTAGAAAAATCATAAAAATAAAAGAAAAATACCCTCTTGCTCAGTGAATAGAGGAGAATAAGGTGAATAGAGGAGAATAATGTGAACAGAGGAAAAATAAAAGAAAAATACCCTCTTGCCAAGTGTATGATTTTTAATTCATTAAATACTCTCTGAGGTATTTTAATTCCTTATGATTAAACACTAATCACCATGGCTTGAAATTTTTAGGGGCACCTCCTCTAATATTTCCAAGGAAAGAGAGCATATATGTGCTTTTCACACTAATTTTCAAGCCTAAATGGCTATTTAGGATTTATTTAATAATATAGATTAAAATATTCCTCAGAAGATTATGGGATCAATTTTGTTAGGTTACCTCTGGTCAGAGGAGCTTTGAAAAAATATTGTGATGATTTGAATAATTTTGTCTATTTCTCTTATTAATTAAGCATTTTTATCTTGTATTAATTTAATTAAATTAAATATAACTAAAAATTTGAATAAATCAATTCCACATTGTTTATAAAATTATTTCAACTTATTGTAAAAATTTCAAATTTTATTTAAGTTGATTTCAAAAATTAAAGTACATTTTGAATTTAAAAATAGTATTTTTCCACAAAATAAATTATATTAAATTAAATAAGCTTAGAAAAGTTATGAAAAATAATTTTCTTAGTCCCATGTGATGATGGGCATTTAATAAAAGTAAAGGTTATTTTTGTGAAAATATTTTTTTTAAAAGTATATTTTAAATTAAAAATAACTAAAATAATAAAAATTTTCAAAAGTACAAAAAATGGTTCAAAATGTGTTCAATTGTTCTGTGATAACTTGGGACACCTTAAAATTCTTTTCTTGAATTTTATAAATTAAAAATAAATTTCTGAAGGCTAAAATCCATTTTTCTTATTTTCCATTAAAATAATTACAATAAATTCAAAATAAATCATAAAAATATAAAAATTTGCTCCTCTCAGTTTCTTGGACTGCTTGATGAGGATTTACTATAAATTTAAAAGAGATTTTTGAAGATTAAAATTTATTTTTGCATTTAAATAATCATTAAAATTGACCTTTAAATAATTATAATAATTAGAATATTATTCAAAAAAGCATGAAATTTTGTCTAAGTATTCTTGTAACCTAGAAAAAGCTCCAATAATTTTCCCATAAATTAAAACTTTTTTTACTTAAGTAAATAAATTAACATTGAAAAATCCTATTTTTGGGTTAAATTAATTATTTTAAATAAAATCAAATTTTGAAAAAAATCATAATTTCCTCCTTGATATTTTAATTAATTGGTGGATAGGATACTAAAAAATTTTCGATGCCATTTGGAATTTACTTGAAGAATTATAAGATGAGGAGCCCGAACGACATGAGAGTAATTTTAGACTTTGGTGTCTTAATCAAATTTTATGATTAACCATTAGGAAAAACGAGTAATTTTGATCTTAATAAATCTTTCAGATGATTAAAATACAATGGGATTAAAAGGTAGAAACCCACTTACCATCTCTTCACAATATCAACAAAATCATAATTTCTCAAATCTTCATGACTTGAAAGTCAATTAAGATCAAATGATTCTTAAGTAGTGGGCTTAAGCTATGAAGATGATCATTCACTTAGCTTAAGCCTAAAATTGATGATGATATGATCTTTCAATAAGAATAAATAAAACTTAAACCAAAATTTTGAGCACCACCAGTTTCCCCGTTATGATTGTTTAAGGGCTTGGTAATGACCTAGGTTTGATACCTAAACTCATTTGATTTGAGTTTAGAAGTGATGATATGATTAATGATTAGCATTTTTTTAAGTACTTCAAGCCCATTTGTGATGAGCATCAAATCTTTAATGACTTAAGCTTGCCTTAGGCGAATTCATCCATATACCTTATAAGTAAAGTGTCAAATCGACTAAAGCATCTTATCCTTGAGATAATTGAATTGTCAAGTTTCAATGGGCAACTGGGTAGCCACACTCTAAACTTGGATGATTAATGGAACAATATGATAAGTTCATAAATTAACTCAAAATAATTCAAGTGATCTTAAAAGTAGTTCAGGGTCATACCCCGAGCACTTTGAATTCTTTTGGATATTTTAAGGGCAAGTTGAATTTGCCATATTTTGTTCTAGAAATATCCAATAAGAACTTTGGAGGCTCAATAGAACCACACTTTGGAATTAGATAGTTACACTTTCATCTAATCCTACAAATTAATTTTGTTGCAAAATTATATACATGTTTTGCAAGTACAAACCTTTCTAGTCGAGGAACGAGAAGAACCGACATGTATGCCTTTAAATTATTGCATTTACCTTTCCGTACTTCTAATTTCAAACTTGCATGTCTACATGAAAACCAAACCTACTAGGATAGCCACAAAACCAAAATAATAATTTAAAAAAATCCAACAAGATAAAATTCACCGGCACAACATTCAAAATATAAAACAACTTAGAATTTAATCACAAAGATCACAAAATAAAAACTACAACAAAATTAAGATGTCTCTATCAGATGATTGGGAAGCCCTTAGAGGAGTTAGCCTACGGTTGCTAACGAGACTTCCTATGGTCTAAGTGAAAGTATGGAACTCAATAGGTTGAGTTTAGTAAATTCATTTCAACTAAGTGAATCTGAAAGAAAATAGTGGTACCGGAACGAGATAATCCTAGGATCCTAATTTGTGCCCCTCTAATCAACTTTAATATGCCCCTTAATATTTAAATAACCATAACCTTAGGAGCGTTTGATTTGACATTATAAGTTAATACATTAAAAAACTTAAGCTCGCCACGACAAGGAGCTTGGAGCTGGCATTGTGGGCAGCACGACCATCTTTAACAGGAAAACATGTCTTCACTAACTAAATCATCCTTTCCTTAGAAATAAACAACCAAGCCATAGGACTTTGAGGTTGTCCACCTAGGATGACATAAATTCTCAGCTTATTTTTAGGCTTTTGTATAAGCTCTGCTACAAAACATAAGCCCTAACTCGTTTTAGGATTCTGAGGTTATCGTTCATCACCACCTAAATCCTCACATCTTCCAGGCTATTTGTGTGATCATTTCACACGAATGTAAGCCCGAATTAATAAAATTAATAGGATGAAATATTTAAATATTTCTCTTATAAATTAAAGCCAAATAATAAGATAGCTTGAGAAGTCACTGAGACTCTTATCCAAATCTATGACATCCCCTAGTCTCTCCTCCATTGGATTCCATAAAATATTCCAAATTTAAGTCATTATGCTTTCACACCTCTTTGTCTGATCTCATTAAAAAGTTCTATCATTTGAGATTATTGAAGACAATAACCACCCTTTATTTTTATCGAGACTTTTCTTAGGTGACTTCGGTTATCTAATAAGATGTAATTAACTACAGAGGCATTAACTACAGAGGCTTTCCCTTATAGGAAGCTTTTTCGAACCCAACTTAAAATAAACTATATTTAATTTCTCATATTAAATATGAAAACTTGTCGGCTTACAAATAAAAATGATTTTCACAGATTTAACAGATATCATATGTTTCTTAGTTTATTTAATCAAGTCTCACCCTCAAGACTTGTGTTTATCTTTTAGGATAAATATGTGGCTTGAGTTGTAGTGCTCTTTCATTTAAATTATGAAAAATTTGGAATTGGTTTGATTTCATATTTTTCTAAAGTTATATAAATATATGTAAATAAAATGTCTTTCCAAAGCGGGTGACGGGCTTTTCCGATTTTGGCGATCGAGAACTTACAATGGGCAACTCGACAACTAAAATAGTGCCGACAGCTTCTGGCGACTCAACTATGGAAAAGTCTCTCTCTCCATATTAATCATGGAATATTATCTTCATACAACAATAATGTGTCCATCTCCCTTATGGACCAAATTGCCTTTTTTATGTTGAAATACTTCAGGACAGTTTGTTCAACCACCTTTGAATAGAGAGGTTCAGGAGTTCATTAGGATTTTTAACTTTTGTGTGGGGTTGGACCCCTGATAGATATATTGGTGGACTAGTTCCATGAAGACATTCTACTTTGTAAAGTCGGTCCCGCACTGGGTCCTGAACTTCACTTTTTCTTTTTGATTTTGGTTTGCTATTTTGCAAATTAAATCGAATTGTATGGTGTTGCACTTGCTCCTTATATTTTCTTATATAAATTAAATCATTCCACTTGTAAACTATTTTTAGTAAAGTTTAAAATCTTCACAAATTAAAAAACATACCAGTTACAGATTGACATCAGTTGATTTTAGTTCTCGCACTAGTGTTGCGAGGTATTGGCCAAATAATCAACCCTATAGACTTCTTTTTAAAGCTGCTGCAATGGCATTCCCAGCGCTCACTTTCTCATGCAATGTGCCAATTAGCTGTGATGCCCGCAAAGCCGCTCCCACCATCAAGTTTGGAGCTGAGTTTGAAGATCTCGAGGTCATCCTCAAGAATTCTCCCTTCATCATAATGAAACTTGCTACCATGGAAGCTCAAGAACCACCTACTGAGTTCAACCTCAATTGCCTATAGGATTTCCCTTCATTCAAGAAAGTAAAGGCTACTGTCACCACAACAGCTGCTAAGCTTGTTGTTCCCATTTCTGCTAAAGGAAAAGAGGTTATGATCGTCAAAAACCTGACTAAAGGACTGGTTGTTCCACTTTCTGTATTTGAAATTGGATCGAGTTTGAGGACTGCACCGTTAACCCAAACTCAAAGAAGGATATGTAGCCAAAACATTTGGAAGGCTAATAAAGCCCAGATCTCTAATGAAATGTCTGTTGATGAAATTCCTCATCAGAAGGAACCAAGGCTACTGAAGACCTATCCGCTTCTACAAGGGAGTAGGTTCCATCCCCTAATGGACATTGATGGGCACGGGTATATTCAGAAAATTGTCGCTGTCTTACCACCACCTCATAGACATGGTGGGGAGAGGAAGAAGCTCACTTCTATCACCCGAGTCAGGATAGTGTTCCAGAGACTAGCTGCCAAGGAAATTTTTTCGTTAGCGAATTACTTAAACAAGTGGGATGTGCAATATCCCCTCAGATGAAGAAAGAAACTCTAAGAGATGTCCGATCTCTCCCACAGTCTCAGAAGTCAACCGAAGTTTTACCAGCACGCATTCCTCTCAGGTTTTGTTTGGACAGTTGAGTTCATACTAACATTCCCACCATCGATTCTACTACTATTTTTGCTCCACATCCCGCAAGTCATCGACCAATTAAGTCACGTTTGGGTCCAAAACTTCTGTCAATCACCCATCATGAAGTTCCAAAGGAAAAGATGAAAAATTTACCTAGTACTTTACTTGGTTCGCACCACGAGGAGCATGTCTCTCTTTGACGTACTGATGTTGAGACACCCCGTCTGAAGACATCTTTGCCAAAGAAAAAGGTGTGG
Organism: Phalaenopsis equestris; assembly: GCF_001263595.1. NCBI lineage: Eukaryota > Viridiplantae > Streptophyta > Magnoliopsida > Asparagales > Orchidaceae > Phalaenopsis > Phalaenopsis equestris. Next base: position 694,092 of record NW_018165173.1, read on the forward strand.
GTACCCAAGGTTGTCGTACCAATATGGTTCGCTGAGCCCGTGGGGCAGGATCATGGAATGAAGCAAGGTTTTGAAATATCTGACATTGTCGTAGCTGGTGCCAGCGAGATGGATGAGCAAGTAGAGGATGTTCAAGAGAGTCCTCAAGATCTTAAGGTGATACAAGAATCAGTAATTGAAGAAAAAGTTAAGAAGCTCAGGATTAAGATTTCTTACTTAGCCCGAGAACATGGAGTTTCTATGATGTTGAGGATGATGAAGATTTTGAATTTAACAGTTACCTCAAGGAAGACTTCATGGAAATTCATGTCATCAAAACTAAAGCTGATGCATCTACGTGTGATGCTCATCCTGTCGTTAAAAAGAATGTCGTAGATGAGCTGCATAGGGCTACTTTCTTGAGGGACGAGCAAATCAGCCAAATAGAGAAAATAATGAAAGAGATGACCACTGTTATGGTCGCTATGGCTACAATTCAAAGAAAGTCTCAAAACAAACTATTAGCTTCTCCAGAAGTTAGTGAACAAGAGATTAAAAATGTCATCGATGAATGGAGGGAAGTTGCCTTAGTAAATGGATATGATCATTAGAAGAAAGATTCTTCATCGAGTGTTATACCAGAAAGAAATTCAAACAAATGGTCTAACAAGAAGAAATTAAACATATGGATTCCCAGGAGAAATCAGAAATAACCAGAGAAGCTTGAATATTCGAGAAGAAGTTCGGGACAGTAGCAACGGTCCATAAAGAAAACAACCAATGAACATACATGCAGAAAATGCTCGTCAGGATTCTCAGGCATCATCACAACATGCCCAACAACAGACACAATAGTATGGCTAGTCTAGCTAGCAAGCGCTTTAGGGAGGATCATACTGAGTAGAGAGTAGAAGAGGTCCGTCCAAATCCAAACAAAGGAAATTGGTGTATTCTTTCAAAGCCAAAGCCATACCCAAGATGTTCAAAAGTTTAATGAATAAGTCCAAGTTTAAGTTACCAAATCCAAGGAAACCCAAAGAGGTCGACGAAAGGGATCCACCTAATTATTGCCCATATCACAGGATGCTTGGACACACTATAGAGGATTCTTTCATCTTTAAGGATTGGTTTCAAGAAGAACGTTAAAGAAGGGAATATAACAATCCCGAAAGAATACTTAAATGAACTTGAAAAAGGTTTTGTGAATAAGATTTCGGTTGATCCAATTGCTCTGATATATCAATATTCAGAGAAAGATGGATGGAGTCTAGTTTGGCGTAAATCATCCAAGAAGATACTGGATCAGATTTAGACCACTTCAGCAGCTATTTAGAGTCTACAACCTGCTTAGCCCAAGATGGAGATTTCACTAAAGAAATCCCTACAATAATACAAAGAAAAGAACAACATCACAAAGACTAATAACAAGGTGGGTAGGATAAGGGCTACCTCTATTAAATTGGTTATCTCAGATTCAGGAAAGAAAATCCTCACTCCTGACCATGTATGATTATCTTTTTGCCAAATGAATATAATGATTATGATTTTAGATGCGTTTTAATTGTTTCTTGTTATGATGTAACCGATTTTGCTCAATCTATCTTCAATCTTGATTCCCAAACTAATCGTAAAATAGTACTTAAGTCCGATGAACTCGTTAATAAGGTTGAAGAAGACATCGACAGCACCGATTACGATAACACTGGAAGTGAGGAGCCTATCCTCGAGCGTCATGACACACCGCTCACCATAAAATTGGATCTTTCCAATGAAGAAGAAGCAACAGAAAATTTGCCTGCAACATTACAAGAAGAAGAAGAAATTATAGAAGTAAACTTAAGGAGCGGGAAGGTAATACTCTTGAGATTAGCTCCAACAGATGAAGGAAAGCAAATAGTAACTCAAGAAGAGCTACCTCCACCTCCGCGAGTGGAGGAACCAAATAATCAAGTAAAGGTTGATGGATTGGATAAAGTTGATTATAATGTACTAGCTCATCTTAGGAAGTTCCTGGCTAAACTAAGAATCTATGACACTCTAATCCTGTCAAAGAAGAAGAGGGAATCTTTGGTTACAACTTTGCTTGATCTGAAGATATGCTTAGCTCAGTTGGCCAGCACATCCTCAGATGAATTTTGCTAGTTAAAAGAACATCTTACGGTAACATTCGCAGTTGAAGACTTGTTATTTGGTACCACTGACCATAACCGACAGCTCTACATCTTCGTTGACATTGACAGATTCATACTATCCACAGTTTTAGTAGATTCTGGAGCATCACTCAACTTGATGAGTCTACGATGTTGATCTATTTGGACATTGAGTCTCTGGAGCTTACTGCCAATAAAATGATGCTAAGAGGATTCAACCAGAAGAGAGAAAGAGCTCTTGGATCGATTACATTGCTTATGAAAGTTGGAGAATTAGTAACTGCCAAGTTTCTTATCATCGACGTTGAGACCTCTTTTAATTCCTTACTGGGTCGATCGTAGATTCAAGAACACAACATGGTGTCGTCATCTCTACACCAATGCATTTAGTATTATAAGGACAAGAGCATTGCATGAAGAGAGATTTGCAACCGTTTTCAGTTCATGAAGTTGGCATTCATGAAGACGCCGCCTAATACGTACCTCTATAGAAAATTGTTTTCTCTCAAGAAATCGTAGCAAATAAAGTGAAAATTCAGAGGAACCACAAAGAAGAGGCCATTCAACTTTGCTTCAACAATCTACTATCATCTCTTCACAATGAGGTGGTAGAGGCTCTTTTAGCTCATATGCTCGAGATTAAGTCCGGGGATGTGGATGAGGTAGAGCCAATACAATTGTCAAATGGTCTAGGCTGACCACCAATATTGATGATGAAGAGAATTCTGAAGAGGAAATGATGATGATAAAATAGAAGAAACCATAATACGAGATATCTTTGAAAGATATGGAGAAAAGTGAATATGAGACAATGTATAATCAGATCAACCATTATGTGAATTCTATGACCCTTACTCTGATTCTCCCTTAAAAGTTTAAGAGTTTAGAATTAAAGGAAGACCGTAGTGCTGGTTCAAAGCCAATCAAATTTTACCACGCTTCTACTTTTACTAATCGTGAAAATCATGTAAATGTAGATGAGGATCCTAATGAATTAATGGAATTAACTTTTGATTACTTTTCTCCTTGTATATAAAAACTAATTCAACAGGGATGTTTGCCAAAACAAAGGCCAAAAGATAATTATAACTTTTTGAAACATTATGGAATTTTAAAAGTTAAACTCCCAATACAAAAGAAGGTCTTGGATTTGGCACAATAGGACCAGTTGATGATTCAAAATTTTGCATGGTTGTTACTAGTGAATCAAAAGAGAATTGCCTCAATCTGGAGGATGACTCAACCGATCAGCTGATAAAGGATACTCCGACAGAATTTGAGGAAGAAATTAAATCAAATGTTTATGATTTGAAAAAAAATCAATCTCGGGATAGAGGAGAAGCCATGACCAACATTTATAAGTTCTCTACTCAGCAACAAAGAATATTACAATATGACAAGTTACTATCAAAATTCAAAGACTGCTTTGCATGAAGTTATAATGAAATGCCAAGACTATCAAAAAAAGTGGCAGTTAATAAACTCAGGGTGGAAAAATATATATTCTCATTAAAACAAGCTCCCACAAGAATACGCCTAAAAATAGAGCAGCAAGTCATTGCCTGGGTGAAGAAGTTAATAGACGCTAACTTTGTAAAAGAAGAGCAATACCCCACATGGTTAGCCAATGTTGTGCCAATTAAGAAGAAAAATGGACAGATTCATGTATGTGTTGACTTCAAGGATTTAAATAAATAATGTCCAAAAGAGGAATTTCCGTTGTCAATGCTAGAAATCATGGTGGATATCACTTCGACACATGAAATTTTCTCCTTCATATAAAGATTATCGCTATACAATCAAATCAAGATGGCTCCAGAAGATGCAGCATTTATAACATTCAGAACACCAATTAGAAACTTTTGCTACAAAGTAATGCCATTCGGGTTAAAAAACATCGCGCAACATACCAACGAGCTATGAAAAAGATCTTTAACGAACTCATTCACAATCAGGTGGAATGCTACATGGATGATTTGTTCATCAGAAGTAAATAGAAAATAGACCATATGTACAATTTAAGGATCATGTTCAAACGATTACAACAATATAATCTCAAGATGAATTCCTTAAAGTGCGCCTTCGGCATCACCTCTGAGAAATTTCTAGGATTCATTGTTCGTCATCAGAGAATTGAGATCGACTCGGATAAGATTAAGGCTCTCTTGGAAAATTCTCCTCCCAAAACCTTGAAATAACTACATTCCTTCTAAGGAAAGTTGGCATATCTAAGATGCTTTTATTTTAATCTCTCAGGTAGGTGTCAGCCATTCTCGGCATTAACTAGGAAGAATGCCAAATTTCTTTGGAAAGAGAAATGCCAACATGCCTTTGAGGACGTTAAACAATATTTAATAACACCACCGGTTTTGGCAGCCCCTACCCCGGGAAAACAGTTAGTTTATATTACAGCCTTAGAAGACTCTCTTGGAGCTCGACTAATTTAAGTTAATGGTGAGGGCAAGGAAAACACACGTTATTACCTAAGTCGCCATCCAATACTGATGGAATTAAAGTATCCACCCATTGAGAAGCAAATTCTAGCTTTAATTTTTGCCACCCAGAAGCTTAGATATTACATGCTTTCCTATAAGATTACCCTTATTTCAAAAGTTAGTTCGTTGTAATATTTGATGACCTGACCAATACTTTCCCGACGTCTAGCAAGGTGGTTAATGATTTTGCTGCAGTTTGATATAACTTTTGTTCTCCTCCTTGTTATCAAGGGACAGATTTTATTAGATTTTCTCGCCGTGAACCCACTTCCAACTAGGTCCCCACTCGACAATGATTTGCTAGATGAACAGATATTACAAATGGAATTCTTTAGTGCACAACACTAGGAAATGTACTTTGATGGAGTTTTATCAGCCAAAGAAGACAAAGGATAAGGGACAGTTATACCAGGCAAAGCAGGGATCGACCTAATGTTCATCATGTCAGGTAAGGGCATGCTGAGATTCTCCTATCACCTGACAGAGTCGTGCACTAACAATGAAGCAGAATATGAAGCATTAATCACCTGTTTAGAGTTGTCAATGGACATAATAGATATTACCATCTATTGTGACTCTCAACTTTTCATCCAACAAGTCGTTGAATAATATAATATATTGAAGCCAAAACTTGTAGAATAACTCTAGTACATAATGAAGCTACTTGAACAAAATCCTAATGTAACTCTCTACCAGATTGCTCATTAAGATAATGCCCATGTAAATACTCTAGCAAAACTTGCTAAGGAACTCACGTGTCCCCCGTAGGATTCCATTTAAATTACAGTACAAGGATAATGAGTTTTATCTCGATTTGACCTCAAGAATCTACACAATCTTGAAAAAGAAGAAGGAACAATGACTGCAGTTGCTGACATCAATGACGATTGGCGTAAGCCATTAATAGAATATTTAAAGACTGGAAAGCTGCAGGAAGATAAGTTTGTGGCATATAACATCACAAGAAGGGCTACGTCATATGCCCTAGTGGGTGATGTTCTTTACAGAAGATTATTTGATCAGATGTGGGTGCGATGTATGAGCTAAGCAGAAGCCCAAAATATCGTCAAAGAGGTACATGTTGGATTGTGTGGTGCTCACTAGTCAAAGCCAAAGATGAAAATTAAGATCAAAAGACTCAGATATTACTGGCCAGCAAGGATGTCTGATTGCAAGGATATAGCTAGAAAGTGTCCCTAGTGCCAAGTACATGGGGTGCTCTTGCACCAACCTCTGAAGGTGCTACACCCAACTATTGCCTCGTGACCATTTAATTGTTGGGGTGCAGACATAATAAGAAAAATAGACCCACCATCCTCTAAGAAACATAGATTGATTCTTACTGCTACTGATTACTTCTTCAAATGGGCAGAGACAGTGCCATTACGAGAGGTTACGACATAGCACGTCCTTCAATTCTTCAAATGTTAGATCATCACACTGAGTAATTTCAAACAATGGAACAGCCTTAAAAATCACCAAAATCAACAACTTAGTCAAAAGGCATGAGATATACTGGAGATACTCTACAATCTACTTTCCCTGGGCAAATGGCCTAGTTGAGTCCCTCAAAAAAACATTGGTACAGATTTTGAAAAAGACACGAGACAAAAATAAAAGAGATTGGCAAAACAAATTGTTAGAAGCTTTGTGGGCTTATCAGACAACATTTAATACTTTGACTCAATGTGCCCCCTACTCGTTTGTGTACAGATCTGAGGATGTACTACCATTAGAAGTCAAGACATCATTTCTAAGAGTCGTCATCGCCAATTACCTTACAATAGAAGAAAGTACAAAGCTCATACTTGATGAATTGGAGAGTCTCGAGGGAAAGCGACTAGAAGCGCAACAAATATTGGAACTTTACCATTTAAAGATGGTACAAGCTCATGAAAAATTGGTCCACCCAAGGACGTTCAAAGTTGGTGACCTCGTTCTTATTCTTAAAATACATATTCTTGCGCATCGCAAGGTAGGTGGAAAATTTGAACTGACTTGGGAGAGACCATTTGTCGTAGAAAGAGTCTATTCTGGAGGACCCTACTAACTGGTGGATTTCTGAGGTGAAAGGCCTATGCTACTAATCAATGGATGATATTTCAAAACATATTATGCCACATGACATTGTTTAAAATGAGAGATTTTGAGATTTAAATTGTTCTAGGTTTACTTATTTAGCCAAGCGTCTGTGACTGGGTCCAAAAATTTGTAATAAGATTAACCTTAATGAAATGAAAATTTTTGCGATTACTCATTTCATTCTATTTCTCATCTATTTTTCTTAATTTTAACATCACAATAAAATTAAATAAGATAATAATAAAAAAAATTTGTGCCTTCACAAATTAAAACTTTATCTAATAAGTATTTTGTTATGTTCTTGTTCCTACTAAATTTCAGTGCACTGATGTTTTTTCTTGTCATTTGTAAAAGAAATGTCAGGACAAAAGCTAATTTTTGCCTTCAAGGATGGCTTGAATCTCATACTTAATGAGGAAAGGGCACATCAAGGCAGCATAATAGATTTTGACCTGGTCTTTGGTCAAGTAAATGCTAAATATGAGGGTCCCCTGATAAACATTGTTAGCCGACTAGAGAAGGAAGGGTTACCGTTGCTTTTGAGAATTGGTGCAAAAGAAGACTCCTCTCTAAAGAGGAAGAAAGTTGTAACAAAAAAAAATCCAATGGACGAAACTAGCCATTTACCATCCATGATAACCACACTAACTAGAAACCAGTCAACACTGACAATGAGAGACTGCCAGATCCCTTTAAGGAGAACTCCGCGCTAAAATGCCAATTTTCACAAAAAAAGAGCTTTTCTACGAGAAGAAAGAAGACGCCTGGAAGTGGCAGAAAATTAACTTACCTCGATTCCTGAGGGGAAAATCTACGACCCTTGCATGAGGGAGACATTCGCCAGTCTGCCTGCTACGGAAGATAAGTCTAAATTCCCTACAGAGCAAGCACAATTTGAAGAACCAGATGAATTTTACAAGGGTTGCCCAATGTGAAAAGTTGAATGTTCCTATTCATTCATCAATGGGAGGGGCATTCAATGAGTGTCTAATGTGCAATGTTCTACACTTAGACCATTACTGTTCATTTGAAGAATTTGTAGCTACCGACACGGGTCGCTAGGAGACAACTTACTCAGATATCGAGTCTAACATTCCATTACATGTGGAGCCAAGTCAGACGTGGTATATTGTAGATGTCGATATGATAGATCCACCTCAATGATCTCAAAGTATCTCCATAGCAGAATTAGAAAATATAAAAAAAAGTTAAAGGAGACAATTCTAGTTTTGTGAATAAATTCGAGGAAATATCATTAATACATTGGAAGGCTTAGAGTTGTACACAATATCCTTCTCTGAAAATGATGAAAGGAGAATCCTCGACTGCATATTCAATTTAAGATACAGGGGTCGGGCTGGCCTGCTGATGGAAATAACTTATTTTGAACCATGAAAGTGGATGAGACGAAAAGGCAGGATAACCATCCAATGCAGTTGCTGCTATAATTTCACTAAACATAGACAAGGGAATCCCACAGGCATCTTAAGAAATGATGAGGTGAACCCCATGCCCTCTGAGATAAATTGGATGACCAATATAATAGTTAGGTGGAGTATACTGTTGGTTGATTGCATTTCAAACAGTTGTATAATCAATATCTATGATGAGGGAGATTGCATTCCCCCGCACATAGATCATCAAGATTTTGTAAGGCCTTTCTACACGGTCTCCTTCATGAGCAAGAGAAATATATTATTCGGAAAAGAAATTGATGTTATCAGCCCCGAAGAGTTCAGGGGATCAGTCGAGATTCCACTATCGATAGATTTAGTACTGATTCTCAATGGAAATGGAGCCAACCTCTCAATGCACTGCATCTCAGGGGTACGATGTTGCAGAGTGTCTGTGACTTTCAGAATAATGGGCAACAAAAGGATGTCCTACAGATTCTGACCATATCTGGTGTTGAAGGAGCTACGCTTGTATGAGCTATGAGAGGGTTGCACCTCTAAGTTCATGTAAAGGGAATTCTTGTCCTAGAGCGTGGCTTAGTAGGTTAGCTTGATCAGGGGCTCGTCCCACAGAGGACAACCAGACTGTTCTTTTTTTCAACTTTTGAACTGTGTCAGAGCAACATATATGTTATGTATTCATCATGAGAGGTTTCAGAAGTACTTTTGATGCTTTTAGCATATATTCAGCTTATAATGCCTGTTTTGAGAAGATCAACGAAATTTATTTCAGAATGTAGTCTGTTTCTTGAATTACTATTTGTGCGATGAATCAAGAACCGTCGAACCATATGTTATTTCTAAACTACAATGAAAAAATAACAACATAATAAAACTTAATAAAAATGAAATTTGAATTAAATATTCTTTTTGAAAGATAAAACAACAAATTAAAATTAAACCTTTTAAATATATATATATATACTTTGATAATTAAATGTGATAAAAACAACAAGAAAAGGAAAATAAATTTGCTTGAGTTTGTTTCTCTCGAGTTCAAGGTCTCCTGCTCTTTGCTTGTGCAGCACAACTATTCTTGTCTGCACCAACTTCTTCACATCTTTCGGAGTCTCATACTCTATAAAAGATTTACAATTTTGTTTTTCTCACCAATGTAAATCTTCACATGACAAATATCTATGAGGTTAACCCTACAAACTCTCTACACTATTTTTATAGTATTCTCGGGGTCAGTACCTAAGTTTCTATCCCCATTTTTCCACTCGGGATAGGACTTTTTACACTCTATTCCCATCTTTGCATTCAAGATAGGCCTCTTGACACCCTATTCTCATCCTTGCATTTGGAATAGGTCTCTTGAAGCCTTATTACCATCCATGCATTTGGGATAGGCCTCTTCACGCTCTATTCCCATATTTATATTTAAGATAGGCCTCTTAAGGCTCTATTCACATATTTACATTCGGGGTAGGTCTCTTCACACTTGAGTCCCCTCTTTACATTCAAGATAGGCATCTTCATGCCCTATTCCAATTATTACATTTGAGATAGGCTTCTTCATGCCCTATTCCCATCTTTACATTTGGTTTAGGCCTCTTCACGCCCTTTTCCCATCTTTACACTTGGGATAAGCCTCTTTACGCCCTATTTCCATCTTTGCATTTGAAATAGGCTTCTTCATGCCCTATTCCCATATTTACATTTTGAATAGGCCTCTACAAGCCCTATTCTCATCTTTAAATTCAGGATAGGCCTCTTCACTCCTTATTCTAGGCCTCTTCACACCCTATTACCATCTTTTTATTCCCATCTTTGTACTTGGGATAGGCCTCTTCATGCCCTATTCTCATATTTGCAATCGTGGTAGGCCTCTGCACGCCCTATTCTCATGTTTACATTTGGGATAGGCCTCTTCACCCCCTATTCCCATTTTTTCATTCAAAATAGGCATCTTATCACCCTATTCTCATCTTTGCATTCGGGGTAGGCCTCTTGATGCCCTATTCCCATCGATACATTTGGGTAGGACCCTATTCTCATCTTTGCATTTGGGGTAGGCCTCTTGATGCCCTATTCCCATCCATACATTTGGGTAGGCCAATTTACGCCCTTTTCTCATCCTTACATTACGGATAGGCCTCTTTACACCCTATTCCATCCTTACATTTGGGATAGTCCTCTTTACACCCTATTCCCATCCTTGCATTCAGTGTAGGCCTCTTTACACCCTATTCCCATCCTTGCATTTGAGGTAGGCCTCTGTACATCCTATTTTCATCCTTGTCGTCCTATTCCCATCTTTGCATTCAAGGTAGGCCTCTTTACGCCCTATTGCCATTATTACAATCGAGGTAGGCCTCTTTACGACCTCTTTATGCCCTATTCCCATCTTTACATTTGGAGTAGTCCTCTTCAGGCTCTACTCCCATCTCTACTTTCATGTTAGGCCTCTTAAAACCCTATTCCAGTCTCTGCACTTGTGTCTCCTTTTGAGTTAGATGTGAGTCCTTGTACTTTCCACACAGTTTGGCTTCTTCGTGCATGATTATATCTCCTTGAGATTCTTAACTTGAAATCAAAATTCAAAGTGAATTTTGAGATATTCAACTAAAATCTACTCTTTATTGGGACTGTCAGTTTGCTCGACGCTTATTCCCGAAATCTCCTTTCTTTTCCCCAGCAAGAGTATCTGTTACTCCCAAATGGAAAGAACTGTCACTCAATTCTACATTTCATTCTAGATATCTATTTTGGTTTTATTGATCTCTTTGGTCAACACCAATTCGTACGGTGTGCTTACCCGACACACCACACCTACTGGGGTCCATTTGTTGACCTCACTTTTAATTGAGGTTTAGTTTTCCCTCTTTAGTAGTTGTTGACCTCACTTTTGGTTGAGATTTAATTTTCCCTCTTTATTTGCCTAAGGTCTAGCCATATAATTTTCTTGTTGAATATTCTTAGAAAACTAGAAAGAAATCCTCATCATTAGAAATTTTAAACTTTTCTTTCCTCAACTTAAAGTTCCACATATTGGTCCTAACCTCTAGCACTTAGTAGGTGGGGTATGTATGGGGGATCTCAAGGAGTGTCCCTATAATAATATTTGACCTTAGGGTTGGCCTTGGGTGTTGGTCTGGAGCTAGTTCACTCATCCATACTCACTCTCACCCACAATCACTCACAATCCTAAAATCCAAAATTGTTAACTTTGACCCCTTAATCTTCTAGGAGACTCATGTAAATGATCCCCTAAACCCACTAGCCCTAGGCTAGGGTTTAGCTAAGACCAATACATAGTGAACCTAAATAGGGATTCCATTGTTCCATAGCTCAGATATGGTGGTTGGTTTCATAATTCTACCAAAAATATTCAATTTTACCTTTTACCTCCAAATGTACCCAAATTACCTAGACATCCCTAAATCCCAAATTTGGCCAAAAATCCCAATTTCACCCAAAAATACCCAAATTTGTTAAAAAATCATTTCAAACCATTTCAAAATACCCAAATTATCTAAAACCACAAAAAAAATTCTAAATTTACCAAAATACCCCCAAAATTGCAAAAATTACAAAAACGCCCTTAGCACCCCAAACTTTCCCAAAACTTCCAAAATCACTTCAAATGTCTCTAAAACCAATTTGAACCCTCCTGAACCCTCCAATTGAACCATGAACCCTCCAATTGAACCAAAGTTGGCCAATTTGTCCATTTTGACCAAAACCCCCAAATTTCCTTTAAGGGCCCAATTTCCCCAAATTCACCTTAAATGTCCATAATTTGGTCCTAATTTTCCTCAACTTCAATACTAAACTCAAATTAACCCTTCAAATGACCAAGATAAACCAAATATAAGTCTAATTGGCCCATTCTTTGAGCTCAATCTTGATCTAAGTCAAACCCCCAATTTTAGCCATATGATTTAATCCCACAAAATTGAACCCCATAGCTTACTCAAATTGCCCCAAATTGAGACCTAAGTCTTTCATAACACTCCTACACACCAAACTTGACCTTCAATTAGCCTTGTTGAAGCCTCAATTTCAATTAATTTCAACCCAAGTCCAAAATCCCTTAATTTGCCCCAAATTTGCTGTCCCTAAATTCTACCAACTGAATGCCTTAACCCCAAAATTGCCACCCAATTTATGTTAAAAACTCATTATGACATTCATATAGACCATTTTCAACTATTAATTTGAACCTCACCCATCCTTAGCCCAATCTAGACCCAAGTCTAGCCCAACATGCCCAAATTGACCAAGATCACAAAATCCTTCAAATTGAGCTTCCAATTGAACTCAAAATCACTTAAATCCTTCACCAAAAATCTTTATAACAATCATCTACACAATGTTGATTCATCAATTGGAGCTCAAAGTCATGGATACACAATGTTGATTCATCAATTGGAGCTCAAAGTCGTGGATAGCCTAACCCAAACACAACTTTTAGCCATTTGGACCCAAATTGGACCCATGCACCAAAATTGACTTAGTCATGCCTAAGCCAACAAATAGATGACACCACAACCACTAAGTACACTCTATAGACCAGGAAAAACCCCCTTGGACCAGCCATGGTGAGCTATGGACCATTGGATCTGTATTTTATGGGATTTATGCCCATTTATGGGCTTTAACAAAAAAATTTCCCCATCATCACTTGTCATTGAGCGTTAATTATAATTAACCATCCCAATGGCTCACTTGACCCTTGGCCACCTCCCCTAACCATGCCGGCTGGCCTAGTGGTTGAAGAACACCAAAACAGAGAGCCCAAACAAAAATTAGAACCCAAACTCACCCATCAGAGCTGGCCAATTCCAATTGGCTTTAGCACTTCAAAACCCTCCACCTAAGCACCATTTGCACCCCTCAATTAGCCATGATAGCCACCCTTAGCCATTTTTATTTAAACCTCATCTCCATTGCCAAGAAAAAAGTGTTGAAATTTTCTTAAGGAAACTTTGCCAAATTGCTCTCAAAGACTCCCTAAGACCTCCTCAGCTCTAACCCACCATTTTCCCCCACTGATCCCCACTATGGAAGCTCAATTTTGAGCTTAATTTTCTTCTAAAACTACAATATAACTCCCCACATCTCCATAGTGAACCAAACTTCAATTAACTATGCACACACCATCCCCATAGTGAAAGAAGTTGATTCCCCACAAAAATCCCTTTGAAATAGCCTCTAACCTAGCTTTAGACCAACACCTAAAATCGAGCTTGATCAAATTCAAACTTAGACCATTCACCAAGGCTTGAGACTTCATCTAGGGGTTCTAGGGGTTTTTTGGGACCAATAAAAGCTACCATAACCATCTGATTGAAGCCTCCCCTCTGAAACAAAGGTATTGAACTCAAACCCTAAACCGAGCTTATTTCGACCCTCCATACGTATTTATTGTATTTCATATTGTATAAACCATATAGATGTATTTGTCTTGAGTAGATGAAGGTTTAGTAACCAACCTAATGCAATTTGGATGAGTCTATGCCAAGATCTTAAGGTTTTAATGTGAACAGCTCACGGGTTATGTCACTTGGGGACAATAACGAAGAGCCAACCGATCGCACGTGTATCCAATAGACGAAGGAGATCTAGTCGGACAAATCCATGGTGCATAAAGCATGGTATGCGTGGAGGCTACATGTCTAGAGGTGTCAAATGGTAGAGCGATGCGTGGAGCCTTGGGAGTTGATGAGAAAGAGTTGGCGCCACGTGGATAAGTAGAAAAATAGGGATTTTTGAATTATTTTAAATGCCTAAACTTAAAAAATCCATATCTTTCTCTAGAAAAATTATAAAAATAAAATAAAAATATTCGCTTGCTCAATGAACATAGGATATTAATGTGGACCAAAAATGAAAATTATTTTCTCAGTCCCTATTTTTTAATTAATTAAATACCCTCTATGGTATTCTAATTCTCCATGGCTTAAAACATTTCACCATGGCTTGAAATTTTGATGGTTTGTTCCTCATAATAGAGGCTATGTCTCTTTATTTTTTCAAGGTCAGAGGGCATCTCTATGCTTCTAACCCTAATTTTCAAGCTATGGTGACCATTTTATCTTATTTTAATTATATAAATGAAAATATCCCTTGAAAACATATGATAACAATTTTAGTAGGTTTCCTATGGTCAAAGAAATCAATCAAAATATTGTGATGCTTTGAATCATTTTGTGAATTTTTATACTTAGATAAATGTAAATACTTTGTATTAATTTGTGTAAATTAAATACATATGATAATTTAATAAAATCAAATCCATATTGTTCATAATAATCATGTCTACCCACTGTAAAAATATCAAAATTATTTGACTTGGTCTAGGGACTAAAATGGATTTCTTAAGGAAACTTTGCTTTTTGTATAAAAATATTTATATTAAATTAAATATGCTTAGAAAAATTATGAAAATTATTTTTCTGAGTTTCTTGTGATCAGGGCCATTTTATAAAAATAAAACCAATTTTTGTGACAATATTTCATTTTTAAAATAAACTTCGAATTAAAATAACTAAAACAATCAAAATTTTCAAAAATACAAAGAAATGATTCAAAATGAGTGGGAATGTCCCCTGATCAGTTAAAATTCATTAAGACATTTTTCCTAATTTTTCTAAGTTAAAAATAAATTTTAAAGGCTTGAAAATGTATTTTTTATATTTTCTCACTAAAATAATTATATTAAATAAATTAAAAATCACAAAAATATAAAACTTAATTCTCTAAATTTTATGAACTTAGAGAAGTCTAATAAAAGTATTAAAATAATTTTTGTAATTAAAACACTATTTTCTATTTAAATAAATCATGAAAATTCATCTAAAATTAAATAACAAAAATAGAAATTTGATTAAAAAAACATGAAATTTTGCCTTAGTGTTTATCTGACCTTAGGAAACCTCTATTAATTTTCCCATTAATATAATTTTATTTTAGATAATGAAATAAATTAAATTTTAAAAATCCTATTTTCTAAATTTAAATAATTATTTAAATTAAATCAAATTTTGAGAGGTCCACATGGGTCCACATGCTCTCCTCTAACATTTTAATTACCTCATGGATATAACACTTTAAACCATCAAAGTCATTTGAATTGTTTTTAAAGAGTTATGAGGTGAAGTGCCCCAAGGGCAAAGTGGTAATTTTAGGACTTTATTGCCTTAATAAAAAATATAGGATTATCAAAGGTAAAATGAGTAATTTTGATCTTAATAAACATGTTCGGATGATTGAAATACAATGGGGCAAAAATGTAGAAAACCACTCAGCACTCTTACACAACATCAACTAAAAACATAGTTCTCCTAATCTTCATTACTTGGAAGTCAACTAATATCAAAAGTTTTTAAGTGAGAGGCTTAAGTTAAAATGATGATAATTTACTTTCCTTAAGCCAAAAATTATGATACTGTGATCTTTAAATTAAAATATATGTCACTTAAACTGAAATCTTAACCTTCACCAAATTCTCCATTATGATTGCTAAGGGCTTCGTAGTGACCTAGGCTCGATATCTAAGCTCAATTGATTTGATTTAGAAGATAATTGGGTTGATAATCAATATCTTTAAACACTCCAACTCCAACGCGGTGGGAACAAGGCATTCAATGGCTTAAGTTTGTTTTAGGGGCACTCACCCACATAACTCTTAAATGAAACATCCATTGATTAGTCGAGTACCCTATCCTTGGGATAATTAAATTGTTAAGCTTCAATGAGCAATGGGCTAGCCATACTCTAAACTTGGATGGTTAATGAAACAATATGATAAGTTTAGAAACGAACTCAAAATAATTCAAGAGATCTTAAAAATAGTTCAGGGTCATATCCCGAGCACTTGGGAATTTTTTGGATGTTTTGAAGGACAAATTGAACTTATCATATTTTGTCCTAAAATCATCTACTAGGATCTTCTGAGATTCAACTAAATCATAACTTGGGGTTTGGTAGCTAAACCTTTATCTACTCATGCAATTTAAATTCCTTGCAACATTACATACATGCCTTGCAAGTACTGATCTTTCAGGTGGTGGAACTAGATGGCTCGCCAGGTACGCTTTTATAGTTTACAGTTTCATCTTTTTTGTACTTTCCACAATGTATTTTTATACTTACAAAACTTGCATGTTAAACAACGATGACACCCTGCATGAAAACCAAAGCTGCTAGGATAGCCAAAAAACTAAAACCAAAACAAAAATAAACCAAGATAAAATTCACTGCTAAAACATTCAAAATATAAAACAACTCAAAATTTAATCACAAACATCCACAAAACATCAATTGCAACTAAATTAAGACGTCTCTATTGAATGAACGGAAACCCCTCAGAGGAGGTAGCCTACTATTGCTAACAAGATTTCCCACAGTCTAAATGAGAGTATGGAACTCATTAAATTGAGTTTAGTATATTCATTTAGACTAAGTGAATCCGAGTGAATCCGATAGAAAATAGAAATAGTGGTACCAAAACGACGGAACCGTAGGATCCTAACCCGTGTCACTCTAATCAACTTTAACATGCCCCATAACATTTAAAGAGATTTAACCATAGGGCCATCTGATTTGATATCATGACCTGACACATTAGAAAACTTAGACTTGTCACGACGAGGAGCTTGGAGCTAGCATGATGGGCAGTACGACCATCTTCAACAGCAAAACATGTCTTCCCCAGCTAAACCAATTTCCTTCCTTAGAATTAAACAACCACTCCATATGACTTTTCCGTAGTTTTCTTATGTAACATAAATTCTCACATCATCTATAGGCCTTTGTACAGCTCTGTTGTACAATACAAGCTCTAACTCATCATAGGATTCCGAGGTTATTGCTCCTCACGACCTAAATCCTCACATCTTCCAAGCTATTTATGTGATCTTTCACACAAACATAAGCCCTAAACAAATAAAATTTGCAGGATGAAACACTTAAATAATTTATCCTCAAAACTGAAGCCAAACAATAGTATAGCTTGTAAAGTCACCGAGGTTCTCCTTCGGACCTATGACATCCCCTAGTTCCTCCTCTAGATTCTACAACAAAATGCACCAAATTTCAACTAATCCTCTTTTACACCTCTTTCTCTGATTTCATTGAAAAGTTTTATCCATTTGATCTCTTTGAAGATAATATTTCTTGATTTCATTGAGATTTTTCTTAGGTGAGTTTGGTCATTTAAGATATAATTAACTATAGGGGTTTGCTCTTATAAGAAGCTTGTCCAAACCTAATTTAATATAAACCCTATTTAATTCTTCATATTAAATAGAAGAACTTGTCGACAAATAAAAGGATTTTGTCGATCAAACAAATTTCATATATTTCTTAATTTATTTGATCGAGCCTCACCTTCAAGTCTTGTGTTTATCTTTCGGGATAGATACAGGGTTTGAGGTATAGTGCTCCTTCATTTAAACTATGAAAAATATGTGGTCAGTTTGATTTCATATTTTTCTAAACTATATATATAAGTAAATTAAACATCTTTCTGAAGTAGGCAACGAGGTTTCGATTCCGGCGGCCGACAGCTTCCAACGGGCAACCCTTGAACCAATATTCTGTCGATAGCTTCTGGCGACTCTGCTGGGGACAAGCTTTTCTCTCCATTTAAATCAAGAAATATTATCTTCATACATCGGTAATGTGATCATGTCCCTAATGACAAAAATTACCCTTCTTTTGTTGGGTTGCCTTACCCATTTTTATTGTAGGAAAGTGAGGTCAACTCTTTAGACTTCAAGACCGTCTGTTCGACCTTCTTTGAATAAAGGGGTTTAGGAGGCCATTAAGGACTTTTTAAGCTTCATGTGGGGTCAGACCCCCGATACGCATGTTGGTGGACTAGTTCTACCTGGGCATTGTGCAATGTTAAGTTGGTCCCGCACTGGGTCCTGAACATCACTTTTCTCCTTTTGAGTTTGATTTATTGTCTTGAAATTTGAATCGAATTGTGTCGTGTTATGTGTGCTCTTTAATTATTCTTATATTAATTAAATCTTTCTACTTTCAAACTTTGTTTAGTAAAATTTTAAAAAAACCTCTACTATTTAAATAACGAACTATTTAAATAACGCTTACCCAATCTATAGATTGACCTCTGTTAATTTGCAGTGCTCGCACTAGGATTACGATACTTACCCAATCTATAGATTGACCTCTGTTAATTTGTAGTGCTCGCACTAGGATTACGATGTATTGGCCAAATAACTAACCCCAGAACTTTCTTTTTAAAGCTACTGCAATGGCATGCCCAATGCTCACTTTTTCCTGCAACCTGCTGACGAGTCGTGATGCCCGCAATGTTGCTCCCACCATCAAGTTTGGCGCAGGATTTAAAGATCTCGAGGTCGTTCTTGGGAAAGCCCTGCCCATCATAATGAAAGTCACTGCTCTAGAAGTTCAAGAATAGTATGTTGAGTTTAACCTGATTTTTCCTCAGGACTTTTTTTATTACAAGAAGGTCAAAACTACTGCCACCGCGACACCTACCAAGCCTGATGTTCCAACAGTTGCTAAGGGAAAAGTAGTTATGATCTTTGATGACCCGACTGAAAGATTAGTCATCCCGTCGTCAGTAGTTGAAATTCGATCGAGCTTGAGGACTGCACCGTCAATCCGAACCTAAAGGAGAAACCGTAACAAGAAGGTTTGGAGGGCAACTAAAGCCCAGATTTCTGAGAAAGTACCTATTGATAAAAATCTTCACCAGGATGACTTAGCATTGTTGGAGACCTATCCACTTCAACAAATGAGTAGGTTCCATTCCTTAATGGACACTAACGGGTACTAGAGTATCTAGAAGATTGTTGCTACTTTACCATTGTTGACCTCACTTTTGGTTGAGGTCTAGAAACTTCTTCAGTAGCCTAGGTCTAGCCATAGGACTTTCCTATTGCCTATTCTAAGAAACCTAGAAAGGGTCCCCTCACTATTAGAAATTTAAA